>NC_050606.1:2132984-2155484 GCF_013368585.1 Megalops cyprinoides
CGCAGATGTGACAGTCAGTGGTGTCTTTCTGTGCAGATAACCCTATGCTGGCCAGCCGAGTAGCCGTCACCGTCCGAGTGCTGGACGTCAACGAGTTCCCCCCCGAGCTGGTCACACCGTACGACACCTTTGTGTGCGAGAACTCGAAACCGGGCCAGGTGAGAATGCACACTCTCTCTCACACACGCACGCACTCACACATACACACACGCCCTCACACACACACGCACACATGCATGCACACATGCTCTCTCTCTCTCTCTCTCTCTCACACACACATACACACACACACACACACACGCACACAGTTACATACACACATACACACAGGCACTCACACACATGCACACACACGCGCGCACTCACACACACATGCAAACACTCACACATAAACACACATGCACTCACACACACACACACACACACACACGCATGCAAACACTCACACATAAACACACATGCACTCACACACACACACACATGCGCGCACTCACACACACATGCAAACACACACTCACACACACACACACACACACACAGACATGCAATCCATCGCACCCTCAGTACTCAGGGAAAGGATGAACAGCTCTAAGCTCCCAGTCAGGGAATAACTTATCTTCGCTTTCTCTGTGATGCTGTTCTTCACAGGAAAAGGCACTTTGTAACGATGTGAAAACCTCTTTTTTGTTTGCCTGCAATCCGTATGGAAAACGATAATGATCAAAGACTATAGAGGGAGAAAACAGAAGGAAAGGCAGGCTGTTTGTCACTGCGTTTATTTTATTATTCATTTTGAAATGTCTGATAAAGTGTAAAAAAAAAAGTTATACACGGCTGTATATATTGAAAGGATTTATTTATTTCATTTATCTGTGTGTCACATCTGTGTGAGGAGTTTACGATTTGGAGTTTCTCTTTAGCCTCTTCCTTCTCTTGGTTTCAGTCTTTATTTGACCTGTCATTGAAACGGCAAAATGTTTCCATATAATTAATTAAGCTTGTGTCAATGAAGCGATCGCAGTTGCAAATCAACACTCTCATGCCGATTTGTTCCCATTTTAGGGCAGACTCCAACTGCCTATTTTTGGATCAGTTTATTAATTCCTTTACTTTTTTCCAGGTGATCCAAACCATCACGGCCAGGGACAGCGATGAGCCCCCAGTGGGGCCGAAGTTCTTCTTCCGATCACCGCCGCAGGACGTGAAGAACAAGAACTTCACCATCCGGGACTACGGAAGTAAGCCGTCCGCTCTGTCCACCGCCTTGTGTCTGGGCTGTGTCTTACTGCGCTCTGCTATTGGGCTGGGTTATGCAGATGAATGGCACTGTGCTACATGGCCTTCTCCCACCAGCACTGCATCTCTGAATCCTCAGATAAAGAGGCCTGGTGCTACTGTTCCTGTCTGCTGTGGTGCAAGGCAGTATAAATCCATTGGACAGGCTCCAGGCCTTGCTGAGCCATTACCCACAATTCATTTCTTTAATGCTGAGAGCCAATCAGAGAGGCAGTGGGGATCAGGTTTTACATATCTGGTGGGAATCAGCCGGGGAGCTGACAAGCTTCTTGGGTTAGGTGCGGATGCTCTGACCAGAGGGCCACCGAACCGGTCCCGAGGTGTCAGTTTGTGTGTTAATACCTGTGCGTCAGAGAAAGCACGGAAAGTTCTTTGAGTTGCTTTTGCAAGCAGGGGAGTCAGACCTGCCCATGAGGGTGAGTCCTCGGATGAACTGCTTGTGTGGTAAATAAGACGAAATGACTGCTGGCACCTCCCCAGCTCTGTCCAGAGGGTGAAAACACAACGCGATTCACAGGGACAGGAACGAAGACGCAGAAAACCCTGAACATGCAAGGTGCTCCTCAACCGCTTGCGCCTTGTCAGGAAAAATCCGGCGTCACAGGGACTCTCCGCGACGGGGTCAGCTAGCCGACCTGACAAGGACAGGACTGTCACCCCTGATCTTCAGACACGCTGCGCTGAACCATCGGCCGATGTCATTCCGCCGGCCCGCGGTACACCCGCGGCAGGCCAGCGCCGACTTCCTGTCCGGCCCTGGTGACTTCCTGTTCTGTAAAAGCGTTAACCGTCAGCCACCTTCAGGGCCTATGTGTTCCTGTGTGGGGGAGTGTGCAAATACAGAGTGCACCCTCGGGCGTCCACCTCTCACTTCCTGTCCGCTTTCCCGTCTTCAGTCCACGAGTGTCTGCTTATCGGAGGAGAAAGAAGCAGAGCACCAGGTTACCCAGAGTCTCCGCTGCTCAGAAGGAGCAATGCACTCAGGAGCATGCTCAGATGGGGAAGCTGGTCTGAGAATTTCAACCAATCAGCAGAAGAGGCTTGTATCTGCTGTCTGGTTATTGGACGTGACTTTTCTGGCTATTGTGTGCTTGTGTGTGGGAACTTCTGAAGACTTCTTAATGTATTGCTGCTATCATTTTACACAGAATCACGCTTTTTCCACACGAATGAGGCGATTCATTTCGGACAATGCCTCCTGCTTGTTTCCAGACAACACCGCCGGGATCGTGACGAGGCGGAGCGGGTTCCGGCGTCGGCAGCAGGACCTGTACCAGCTGCCCGTGGTGATCGAGGACATCGGGTACCCCGTCCTGAGCAGCACCGGGACGCTGACGGTGCGGGTGTGTGCCTGCGACCGCGACGGCCGCCTCCTCTCCTGCAACGCAGAGGCCGTCTTCCTGCCCGTGGGGCTCAGCAAGGGGGCGCTAATCGCCATCCTCGTCTGCATCGTCATCCTCCTGGGTGAGCTCCACCTGTCCACTCGCAGGGTCAAAGGCCAGAGGTCACAAATGGGACAAAAAAAAAGCCAGGGTTCTGTTGACCATTGATGTTCTGTTGACCACGGGTCCAGGGCGAAATATTTGAGACCAGGGAGAATATATTTGAGAGTTTAAAGTGATTTCAGGAACTTTAAAGCGCTGGTTATGTTGACTCACACTGTTGGCATACCACTTTTTGCTAATAGCACTTATGTGGTCTGTGGTAGCAACATCCCATAACACATAATTATATGTTGAATTGCATCGTTCATTAAGTAAACAAACCACACACACACACACACACACCCACACCCACACCATGTACACACGCACAAACACACATAAACACACACACACACACACACACACACACACACACATTCGTAATGCTGCCTAAAGGGCACCCTGAATTGGCTGAATTGGCCTCGGGCAGTGTTACCGACAGTATTATGGAGGAGCAGGGCTTGGGACCAGGGCTTGGGAATGACTCTGCAGAAAGAGGATGTGCCAATCAGTGTGCAGCACAGAGTTTATTGGACCTAGGCTTACAAACATCTCCATCGCTAACAAATGACCTGCATAGAAATGTCACACCCAAACTGCCAGCACTCTGTCATATTAAGCCGAGGGCCTTTGTGATGTCATAATGACACAGGAAGACTGCACTGTTCAGAGCTGTTACTGCCGGATGGCTCTCACCCAAGCATCTGCAAATATGAAAATACATAAACGCGTGTTTATTATTGAGTCACTTCAGCTCTCCCAGGTGTGATTTGGTGATGTGTGAATAATAAGTGGGTAAACACATTAAACTGAAGACTCCAGACTCAGCAGGTAACAGTATTGATACGCTTTACAGTCGATGGGAAGGCGCCAAATTAGATCAGAAAATTGCAAAGGCTGCAGTTTTTAAAGGCTTTGTTTTCCTCTCCGCCAAAAGCAGAAACTTTAATATCGCTCCTGCAGGGTTTCGTTTGATATAATCCCAATGATTTTACTGCTGAATAAAAATGCCACTTTATATCACATCTATATTCATAGCTGCATGGAAACATTGCTCCTGCTTGTTGGCACAAAGAAACAGGGGCAAGAGAAGCATCATTTCCTCCTAACTGTCCATTCATCCCACCCCCTTTATCTGTGCCAGGCTTTCAGGCATCACACGTTGGAAAAGGGTCATGGCCATTTTACATTTTACATTTTACAGTTTACATTTTAACATAACCCGCAGCATACTGGCAATCAGCATCCTGATATGGCTGGCAGGCAACAGGATAAAACACAGTCTTCTTAAATAATTGCTCTTCTTTTCTGTAGAAAACGTAACAGGGTTATGTCCACATGGAACATTGTGCAAACAAGCCAATACTGGTAGTCGCAGTATATCAAGGGTTGGCAGTGTGGCATAGTGGTAAGGAGCAAGACTCGTAACCGAAAGGTTGCCGGTTCACTCACCTGCTGGAGCACTGCTGCTGTACCCTTGGACAAGGTACTCAACCCAGAATTGCCTCAGTAAATATCCAGCTGTATAAATGGGTAGTATGTAGAAACTGTGACCTATGCAGTTGCTCTGGATAAGAGCGTCTGCTAAATGACTTTATTGTAATGTAGTGTATGTAATGAGTAATGTAATATAGTGCTTAGATAGCATCTTGATGATCTATAACTGTGACAACTGTTATTGACCTGTACTGCAAAGAGATATCTGGTTAGATTATTCGGTTTCATGTCTGTGCTTTTGATATTTAATGCTGTTCACGTTGGAAGGAGGTAAATACCTCCGTGTATAATCCTCTAAAATGAAAACATTATGGCATGGACCTCACTGGCATTGTTTCTACCACTGGAGGGAGCCAAAGTCTTTTTCATTGAATTCATTGAATAACTGTACTAATAATAGCATGCGCGCCATTGCCTGTTAAAGCATTCTCTGTTTTCGCACTCACATACACACTCCCTCCACTTAAACTGGACTGTTTAAAGAAGGATTTCATGTCCTTGGAAGCCATTATTATTCTGGCTTTGAGGGAGCAGCCGTTGCTGTGTACCCACAAGCCTCTGGGACTCAGATGAAAGCCAGCAGAAACTGAGTTTCATCCTCTGAGAGAAGCAGCCCAGATAGTAAGATGCTGTGTCTAACATTTATGCAACGTATGAGAAACTGCATTTCATCTGCTGAGAGAGATCCTTGACAAACCGCGTGGTGACAGCCACTGCATCTAACGTTTATTCAGTGTGTCAGAAACAACGTTTTTTCAGCGTATCTGCAGACAGCCGTGAGTGCTATTTCCATTTACAGTAGGTGTTTGTCTGAAGTGTAATGAACATTCTAACCACTGCTACTCCTTACCATTACACAATGCCGCTGCTCCTTACCGCTACACCACACTGCTGCTCCTTACCACTACACCACACTGCTACTCCTTACCGCTACACCACACTGCTCTTCCTTACCGCTACACCACACTGCCGCTCCTTACCGCTATACCACACTGCTGCTCCTTACCGCTACACCACACTGCTGCTCCTTACCGCTATACCACACTGCTGCTACTTACCACTACATCATATTGCTGCTCCTTACCACTACACCACATTGCTGCTCCTTACCGCTACACCACACTGCTGCTCCTTACCACTACACCACACTGCTGCTCCTTACCGCTATACCACACTGCTGCTACTTACCACTACATCATACTGCTGCTCCTTACCGCTACACCACATTGCTGCTCCTTACCGCTACACCACACTGCTGCTCCTTACCGCTACACCACACTGCTGCTCCTTAACGCTATACCACACTGCTGCTACTTACCACTACATCATACTGCTGCTCCTTACCGCTACACCACATTGCTGCTCCTTACCGCTACACCACACTGCTGCTCCTTACCGCTACACCACACTGCTGCTCCTTACCACTACATCAGACTGCTGCTCATTACTGCTACACCACACTGCTGCTCCTTACCGCTATACCACACTGCTGCTCCTTACCGCTATACCACACTGCTACTTACCGCTACATCATACTGCTGCTACTTACCACTACATCATACTGCTGCTCCTTACCGCTACACCACACTGCTGCTCCTTACTGCTACACCACACTGCTGCTCCTTACTGCTACACCACACTACTGCTCATTACCGCTACACCACACTACTGCTCCTTACCGCTACACCACACTGCTGCTCCTTACCGCTACACCACACTGCTGCTCCTTGGTGTTGCACCTCTCTTTAATCTAAAGGAAATTAAAGAAAGTTGCAACCAGAAGCAGTCCCCATGGACTACCTCTCACACCCTACAGTTCAAATTTAAACAAAAGCAAAAACAAGTAGAAATGCTCTACATTTTCAGTGTTAAGAACACAAAGAAAGTTGATTAATTTGGTGAATATATTTAAAGCAGAGCTTGTGGGTGAGAGGAAACTGCTCGAACAGGATTAATTAGCCATGAAAGGCATGAGAAGTCTGCAGATTGCACCAGGTGAACCTTCGATTCGCTGCTGATGGCACAGAGTTGGGAGACTCATAGTTATGTCTGGCAGGCAAAAGCACTCATCTTTTCTCTCCTTCACTTCCATTTTTTTGTATTTAATGTATTTCTGTGCATCTGTGACTGTGCCCCTCACAGTGCTTGAGCATCCTTGCCTCTCAAAGTTTATGTAAATTTATAGTTATATATTTATATTTATATATGTTTATAGTATATGGTGTGGGGGGTAGTGGTTACGGTACAGTTTGTTAGTTCGTAGTTTGTTGAACAATGTGGGCAATCCAGATACTTAGTGTGCATCATTAATTACATAAAAAATCTTGTTTTATCAAACTGAGTTGGTGCCATCGGTGAAGTGGCGGCAGTGTTTTTGTTGCTAACTCTGAAACTTCACCACATGCAGGATCATTAGAGAGGAAAAACTGCAGCTGTGCTATTTTCAGGAAGGCTTTAACGAGATGTTCTGTCATGGCAGCAAATACAAAAGAAACAGAAATTTTTAATAGAGGTGGATTTCATCCTCGTGGTTTAAAAACAGGGGTGTGTAGGTCAGAAGTAACTAAAATTTTTGATATTACACACACACACACATACACACACACACACACACACATGCACACTCATGCTGGGCCCTCCTCTTTTGAAGTGGACACATGAACACACACTCACTCATTCACTCACATTGGGCCCTTGTAGAAGACACACACACACACACGCACACACACTCACTCATGTTTTGCCTTCCTCCCTCGCAGTGATCGTGGTCCTGTACGTCAGCCTCAGGCGGCAGAAGAGGAAGGACACCCTGATGACATCGAAGGAGGACATCCGTGACAACGTCATCCACTACGACGACGAGGGGGGCGGGGAGGAGGACACCAACGCCTTCGACATTGGCACGCTGCGAAACCCCAAGGCCATGGAGGAGAACGGGGGCCAGCGACGTGAGGTGAAGCCCGAGGCCACGCCCCCCCGCCGGGCGACACCCGCGACGCGGGAAAGCTCGGACATCCGGGACTTCATCCAGCAGCGTCTGCAGGAACGCCACACCGACTCCTCCGCCCCCCCCTACGACTCGCTCGTCACCTTCGCCTACGAGGGGGAGGGGTCGGTCGCAGACTCCCTCAGCTCCATCGAGTCCTGGACGGCGGAGGACGAGCTGGACTACAGACACCTCACCGAATGGGGGCCCCCTTTCCAAACGCTAGCGGAGATATTCGGCGGGCAGGACTCTCAGGCCCGCGCCGCAGAAAGCAAAGAGGAGACCCGCGAGTCAGCGAGAAACTCCCGCGACAGCAGACAGACCTAGCTCTTTTTAAAATGTTATTTTATATGTTTTATTGTAACAGTAATCCTCTCTTTAAGGAGAAAGTCTGGGAAATTCCGAGGAATGCAAGTCAGGAAAAGCCAACGGTTTGATTAATATTTCGTATTTATTTTTGGACAGTATTTTATCCATTTATTTATTTGGATTTATTTATTTATTTATTTGAATTCATGTATTTTTGTCAAAACGATTAAAATGAAAATGTAAGACTTCAGAAATCCAAAATCTCTATTTAATATCCTTGAAAGTGCCTCATGAATCTTCCTGTTTCCTGAACCTCATGCCACGATACGAATCCTCTTGTGTCTCGTGTAATCAGAATATTAGGAAAACTGTTTTGGGTGCAGCAGTGAGTAAAGTTTAATAATGGGTTAAGAGCAATTGGGATACATGCCCATCCTAGTTTTGCCAAATATATTTTGATTGTTATTGGTGTAAATATCTGTGTAGTCATTTATTCATTCATGTATGTGTTTATTTATTTTCAATTAGCTTAATGTTTGCTACCTTTGACAACACGAGGTATTTTGTAGTAATGGAAGCCTCCCGTGTTCGGACAGGTCTGTGGTGAGAAACAATTGTAGGGCCTTGGGCTGGCTGTAAAAAATATCTAGGGCTACGGAGGAAATATTGAGATTCAGGTCATGTTAGAAACGGTTTCTTAATTAAACAGTTTGCAAAATCTTTGGCAATTCATTGATATGATTTGTTTTCAAAACTATCACGGTTATTATTATTATTACAAATTTCCTTTTCCAGATATTTAACAGGCCTAATTAGAAGGAGACCCAGGGGGCAGGGAGTAGACCCACTGGAGGCAGGTAAGCATGCAGGCCAGTGAACTCCCCTTCCTGTTTAACATCCCCACGGTGTCGTGTGTCATATCTGTAGTCTGCTACAACATTACACACATGGACAGAACGGATATTGCATAGTAGCACAGTGGTTAAGGAGCAGGACTCGTGACTGAAAGGTTGCCGGTTCAATTCCCTGCTGGGGCACTGCTGCTGTACCCTTGGACAAGGTACTTAACCCACAACTGCCTCAGTAAATACCCAGTTGCATGGGTAAAATTTTAAAAAAAAAAAAAAAAAAAAACCTGTAACCTGATGTAAGTAGCTATGCATAAGAGTGCCTGCTCGAATGAGAAATAATGTGATGTAATAACAAGATACTGGACACGTGATGTGGGTTCCATGATTGATCTCCTGATTAACGGTACGGCCGCTCTGGCTCACTGCTGTCCGATACTAACTCCCCTCTGATGCGTCTGCATTTCCTGTTTTGTCACAGAGGTCTCCACTCCATCACAGATGGTCATGTGATCATGGCATAGGGTAACGGAAGGACCTTAAGGTGAAAAAAAATTCCAAACCCTTTTTTCATTATCTTACTATGCTGGCTCTATCTCAGAGTTGATGGTCCCAATTATAGTCCCTTAAGAGTAGCACATAAAATCGAAGCAGAGAGAATTTCCTTAATGAATGGAGGGACGATGATAATGAAATAAGTGTTGACATTATGCCATCTTCTTGGCAAGGTTTTGCCTGAATTCCTAATCCCAGCAGGATTACATAATGTTAAGGATCACTAAATTGAAGTGATACCAAAGCTAGGACAAGGCACAGCGGATAACTTTGAGGAGTTATGTAACCACCTACTTCTCAAATCCAGCAATCAATTAAAGAAAAATTATATGGGAAAATACCATTTTAATTCCTTTGCTTTGGAACTTTCCAGCAACAACAAAAAACCCATATGTAGGAGCACTAACAGAAGAAAATTTTGTGTTTTAATGACACACAAAAGCAGAAAATAAATAAATAATAACAAATAAATAAATTACATGATTTTGACCATCACACATTGACAGATGTTCCTTGGTTACGTCAATCACTACAGATTCAAGGATTAATGGCACAGAGGGAGGCATAAGGCTTCATCCATAACCTTCAAAAAATCTGCTATAATGCAATTACATTATATTTATAGAGACAAGGGGGTAAAAAATAAGTCTAATCGATTTTAACATTTCTATAAAGTTTAAACATTGTGCATTGTGCTGCTGTGAGCTGTGCTATGCAGACGTGTGATTGGCATTGCTTTGGAATGACACACGCAGCTGCTGTTCCCCACAATGAGCCAGAAATCAGAGTGAATCGGGTAACACCGATATAAAAGCTGAAACACTTTGTATACGCCTCATTTATCTTATTAAAATGCCAGAGGCACCAATGCGCAATAATCAAAATAAGACTTTTCAAATCTTTTTTTTTTTTTTTAGAAAAAAAAAGACAAGATAATGACAATAATAATCCCAATACTCGGAAGAGATACCTCTCATGGGTGTATAACAAGGCTGTTTAATTAATTCCACATAATGGAGGAGCAATTCTCGGAGTACTGTTTTCACCCACTGTGCAGCAATTCAACCGATTTCAGCAAAATGGCATATCAGTGTCAACCGTAGGGCTACGTGTACTACAGGAGGTAGAGCATTTGCCTTTAAACTGATTATGGTGCTGGACCTGCTTGCAAATGCTAATAAATGTAAAATTTCAGCAACTGTTTTTCATTTATTATAAGATATAATAATAAATAAGATATCAGATTACATTAAGTGAAATATCTGATATGTGAGATATCAGATTACATTAAACGATTATGATTATGCCAAACAGTTCATAAATCAGACATTTTTTATGACTGAATGATTGGAGTGAAAGCTACCGCATAAGATGCAATGAAGACAAAGGAAATAAAAGTACTCTTAACTGCTAAAGTGCAATCCTTATTTAAACAGGCACACTTGTTAATCCAGCAAACTCGACAGTTTGAGGATAACCAAATAAGCAAGCTCTTGTCACCCTTTGTAGCTTACTGTTTGTTATGGGTGAACACTCCTCCCAGCTTCAAAATAGTAGAATTCAACTCTTTCTGAATATTGACAATTATTTCTAAATTCTAAATTCTTTTCACATCCTTTTAGCTTAATCTGTATTGTCTGTGGTTTTATGTGACGCAGCGTTGTCCTTGGGTTGGAGATTAAACTCAAAGTCGAGACGTAACCGACGTTTAATAGATCATTAAGTGTCTGCTAATCGGCTTCGTCCCTGATTGATTCCTACGGCCAGCCTGCGTTCAATCATCTTTGCAGAAAGACAAAGAGGAACATTTTAAATCTGCGTGCACAGGAAGCTGTAAATCTGACCTGCAAGGAGCCGCCAGCACGGCGTGTGCTTCATACATCCAACGCCTTTCCCTTGGCTTTATTTTCATACGCTTTACTGATAACCTACATGACGTGGGAGGCTTCAATATTCAATTACAATCGCTGAGTTATGCATTAGTTTTATGTCAGCCCGAGCTTCCTTTGTCATGATCACTTTGTGAAGTGAGGCCAAAGAAACATGCAGTGGTGTCACTCAACTTTACATTGCATTACCTTACATTATATTATATTACTGCCATTTAGCAGATGCAATTTACACAGTGCATCTAATAAAGCGGCATGAAAAGGACGCCACAAACCACATACGAACAAGCGTCAGCGAGAACGTTGGAGATCAACACGTTGGTGCAACGCTTGACTGTAGTCAACCCCACGGTGAGAGAGTTTGTATACATTTTGGTGCATCGCCATCTTTGAAGCTGTTCACTAATCGTGCGCCGGATGAAACACTGTGAATGAAATTACAGCACCGTGACCAAAATGTTTAATTAGGGGGATATGTTATCTTTCTAAATGTGTCAGTGTCAGTACTTGATAATAGGCTGAACTTGTAAAATGAGAACAGATTTACACCTCTGCGCTGGGAGGACCCCGTGTGACACTAACCACAGAGAGAGCGTTCCGAGATGTTTTCCAATAGGGACTGGATCCATTAATCCCTGTAGCCTTTCGACGTTATTTCCCGGGATTAGACCGCTCGACAATGAGGCCAAAAGGCCACCTTTGGAAGTCGTACAGACCAGAGCGCTGGTTTCGATTCTCACAGGCGATCTCGAGCCCCCCCACCCCATCCCCCTGCCACGTTGATTATATAACCACCGGTACTGAAGAAGAGCGGCTGCCGTCTCTTTTGCTCGATTCGAAGGGAGGGATTAGATTCACGAAGAGCGCATAATCCACTGCCTTTGAAAGGGACCTCACACAAAGGAGCCTCGGCAATCGCAGACATCTTTCCTTTTTTGTTGCACACCAAAAAGAAAGGACCGTAAATGACTAGATGTTCCATGCCATAGAAATAATGCCTTTGTCACACATTTACCCCCCCCCCCACTGTATATTATCTGCAATTATGATGGAATTTGTTCTGCTTTTTTTGTTTTAATGTCATTTATATATTCAGTAAATGATTGGCAGCAAGCCCCCCCCACCTCCCCTCCTCAAGGCCTTAGCCTTTTATTATTTCCTATTCTCTGGACCTCTTCTTTCTCCCCCTGGATGATTGTCATCTTAACAGTCAAGTCAATCACGGCGTCGCTCATGAATAGAATATAGAATCTGTACGGGAAACGTATGCAATCATCACCCACCGCGTTCCGCCGTCCTCTGTATGTGGGGCGCGGCGGTTTGGAGCAGGAGCGTGCCCACGGGCCTGTTCCCCAGGCTCGGAGTGCGGCAGAAAGGCACGCTGCAGGAGTGTAAATCTCAATCGGGGAAATGGATGTAAGTGCAGAAGTGAAATGCGTTTCTAAATCATTACAAGATATCTGCTACGGTCCCGAAAGGATTCCCTCATAAAAGAATGCTGCAAAACTGCCAATTAGGAGCTAGGAATTTGCCTCTTTCTCTCTCTCTCTTTCTCTTTCTCTTTCTCTCTCTCTCTCTCTCTCTCTCTCTCTCTCCCTCTCTCTCCACAAGAGGACATGCCTTATGGATTCATGCTCAAAATGCCTGTGGCATCATCTGGTCCATAACCGTTTTTACAGTTATTTTAACTGAGTTGGCCGATTGCATCCTAATCGGCTTACTGCGGGGAACGTGCAGATCCAATTTCATTTTGCATAGCACGGCCGCTTCAGTTTAATGGAGCTGATGGCTGAAATGATGTTCCTAGACCACGAGCAGTCTGCTGATGACTTTCCATTGATTTATGAAGTACGCAAATAAATAAATAAATACATACATACATACCCTGGGATGGCTGTGATGTCAAAGAGACCTGTTATTTGGCAAAATAAATAAAATAATATTTAGTTGTGTCTACAGCAAGATATAATTAAGTAGCAATATATAAATACATATAATTTTGTGTACCTATACAAGGAGGAGTACCTTGTCCTTTACATTGTAAAGCTGTGTCTTTGACACCTCCGCTGTGCATACGTATGTTGAAAAGCTGTAGGTTTACGAAAAGATGGAGACACACACCTGCTAAATGACAAACGCAGTGATGACTGTGGATGGGTGTATTGCAAAGCAACCGCGGAGTCAGACCTGCAGTAAAGGAGGGTATTCTGCAGACTGGACTTGAATGGGCAAAATGTGTTCATAACTTCACCGCAGGTGCGCTGGTGCCGTGGTGAGGAGATGGGCTTGTAACCCAAAGGTGTCTCATTAGATTCCCAGGTGAGCATCTGCTGGTGTACCCTTGCCCAGGGATATTAACCTGAATTGCTTTAGAAAATATACAGCAGCACAAACGTATAACATGCGAAAATACAAAGCATGTCAGCTATGCAGTTTGCTCATGATTTCACTGCTTCAGTAAATATAATGGAATATATTCACAAAAGGGCAAATTGCCTCAGTAAATATCCAGCTGTATAAATGGGGAGCGTGTAAAGTGATAACCTATGCAAGTCGCTCTGGATAAGACAGTAAATGTAATGTACTTACAGTGTAATGCAGAAAGGGCATCTGTGGTCTGTTAGTGAGTTAAATTTCCAGAGTGAAAACCTACAAGTTTAATGTGCGGACGGGGCTGATGTTAATTATACACACAGACACAGGAGCGCAACGGCAGGGTTGGTTCGACAGAACTGAATATCAGGCCTCACGCTGCTGTTCTGAGATACGCTTCTTCTCTAAATGCTTTCTGTGTTTCTATCAGTTCTGCCTCACAAGCCACTGCCCTCGCTCTGCTGACAAGATTTATAGTTTATTTTCATGGAAAAAAGGGAATTAGCTGGGTCGGGGCTGCTCATGAATATCATGTCAAAAATTGTAAAAAAAATAAGGCCCTTCCTCAAACCGCTGGATAAGTGGCACCAGGGAAATTTACCTCCAGAACCGGTTTCTGACATGGGCTGCAGATTAGTGCTTTGATCGGTTTAATTAGCGCTCCTGTTTGGCACTGAGTCGATCCTAAAATGACCAGATGCTTGCGGTCTGGCCGCATTTCATTTAGACTGACTTGACCTTTGACCCCACACAGACGTGTGGGGAGAGCGCAGAGTAAAGCAGGTGGCTCATCAGACTTCCCAGAAGGCATGGGGGGGGGGGGCACACATTAAGATTATTTCATATTTGTCTGATGCAAATGGTTTTTGAATAAGTCATACTCGAGGGAGCGGAGCCAGGGTTGGGCACATTGATAGTCCCTCAGGGTCTGGACCTTCAGCACCATGTCATTTAGCATTAAAGGCCTTGTATGGATTAGACACTAAACTCACACCACATATCAGGTGGCAGTGCGGGGCTCTTAACCTGAAGGTTGCTGGTTTGATTCCCTGCCAGGGCACTGCTGTTGCACCCACAGTTGCCTCAGAAAATATCCAGCTGTATAAATGGATAACATTGTAACCTACATGTACGTGATTCACTCTAGATCAGAGCATCTGCTAAATAACAGTAATGCAACATAACATCTCAGCATTGGACACCAAACAATTAGCATAACTGGGCTTTTATTGGTTAGGCAGCAGACATACACCACATCAATTAGCATAACTGGGCTTTTATTGGTTAGGCAGCAGACATACACTACATCAATTAACATAACTGGGCTTTTATTGGTTAGGCAGCAGACATACACCACATCAATTAACATAACTGGGCTTTTATTGGTTAGGCAACAGACATACACCACATCAATTAACATAACTGGGCTTTTATTGGTTAGGCAGCAGACATACACCACATAACTCAGCAATGGACATCAAACAATTAGCATAACTGGGCTTTTATTGGTTAGACAGCAAACATACACCACATCAATTAGCATAACTGGGCTTTTATTGGTTAGACAGCAGACATACACCACATAACTCCTTCTGCTGTATTCTGCTTCACTTGTAAGTCGCTTTGGATAAAAAGTGTCTGCCAAATGAATAAGTGTAAATGTAAATGCAAGCATTTAACATAACTGAGCTTTTATTGGTTATACACCAAACACACATCATACATCTCAGCAGTGAACACCAGGCGTGTGAGCGTTCTGTCTCTCCTGTGCTGGGAGAAGGTGTAGGGTTTTTTGCACGGTCTCATACACACAGCTTCCCGGAGCCTGGCTATAATTAGCCTCCTCCTTCTGAGCCGCTCTCTGGGTTCTCGGCCCCGGGCAGAAGTGAAGGTCCTCACCGTCCCCACGGAGACCGCGCCGCTGCTGGTGGGCGGAGTCTGCAAGAGGGATGTGCCACAATCGCTCTTTCCACCTTGCTTCCCCCTCTTTGCACCTTGCTCCTGTTGCCCTCATTCTTCAGTGACAGACCGCCCTTTTTTGAGTATTACCCCCAACACCCCACCACTCCCCCCCCGCCACCCCCCCCCCCCTCCCCCCACCCCTCCCAGCCCAGCCCGGGATCAGAAATTATTCCCACAGTTATGCATCCTCTCCATGGTCCACTTGCGTGGGTGTGTGTGTGTGTGTGAGTGCGTGGGTGTGTGTGTGCGTGTGTGTGAGTGCGTGGGTGTGTGTGTGCGTGTGTGTGAGTGCGTGGGTGTGTGTGTGTGTGTGTGTGTGAGTGCGTGGGTGTGTGTGTGTGTGTGTGAGTGCGTGGGTGTGTGTGTGCGTGTGTGTGAGTGCGTGGGTGTGTGTGTGTGTGTGTGTGTGAGTGCGTGGGTGTGTGTGTGTGTGTGTGTGTGAGTGCGTGGGTGTGTGTGTGTGTGAGTGCGTGGGTGTGTGTGTGTGTGTGTGTGAGTGCGTGGGTGTGTGTGCGTGTGTGTGAGTGCGTGGGTGTGTGTGCGTGTGTGTGAGTGCGTGGGTGTGTGTGTGCGTGTGTGTGAGTGCGTGGGTGTGTGTGTGCATGTGTGTGAGTGCGTGGGTGTGTGTGTGCGTGTGTGTGAGTGCGTGCGTGTGTGTGTGTGTTTCCGTCTCATGCTACCTCACCTTTTAAAATGTCAAGTGCATTGTCTCCCCACTGCGTTTCCTTCTAATGAGCTGGAAAAGCAAATCTGGAAAAATTAGCTCGCTTTCATAATGTCAGAGCGTCTGAAATATGGAGAGCGCTCAGCTGCCCGTGCCCGCACTCATCTCTGAATTGCGTTATGTGTAACACCCTTTTCAAAGCGCCTTCAACAGTTGTGTGTTTTCTTTGTGTTCTAGAGGTTCATTCACTCATTCATTATATTCATTCTCGTGTTAGTGTACTTCCTGTCTGATTTTGGCTTATTTGGTTGAGGCAATTCTGCAGTGTTGACTATTTTGACAGCTTTCAAAGCGGCAATCCTGCTTCGTTGTCAAACTCTAAACACAACACTTAATTTTGATTTTATTTTTAATGGTTACCTCTGAAAGACTTTGAAAGAATTTGTTCTGATATAGCCTACTATGACAGTTATGCTCATAAGGTTGTCAGTCTCCCTATTAACATAAGAATATTACCCTGCTTTTTTGGATTATTTGTAACATTTTTGTGTCATATCCCCCTCCTATATTTTCATTTGTTTATTTGGAGTTAGATAGTAAATGCCCTCCCACACTAAGAATAATAATTAGAATTGTATTTTGCTTAGCAGATGCTCTTATCCTGAGTGGCATACCGCACTTATCTTTTTTTTTTAACATGTAATCCATTTATAGAGCTGGTTATTTACAGAGGCAATTTGGGTTAAGTACCTTGCCCAAGGGTACAACAGCAGTGGCCCGCCTGGGAATAAGCCTCGGAGACCCCCTGGGGTAGGAGCCCTGCTCATTATTAACACACCACACCGCTGCCTCTGATAGTAATTTGTTATGGCGGAGATTCTTTTCTTCTAATGGCCCCACCATGACTGCAACCGCTGAGCATTCTCTTGCTGACAAGAAGCCAGTTAGATTTCAAACGCAGTTTGTGTCAGAGGAAATCAATGAGCCCACTGCATCATAAAAAAAGGTAAAATAAAAAATGAGGACAAAGACGTGGGTAGAGATGAATTTTAGCTTGCGCTCACATACACAGTGCATGTACAATTGGGCAGAAAGGACACTGTTTTGCCTCAAAAAGGTAGGAGAGCTTATTTGACAAAATAAGCCGCAAACACTGACAAGACATGACAAACAGCCGCTAAATTAAGCAGTCATTATTCTTGTGGTGCTTTTTTTATTTATTAAGGGTCTAATTAAAACTCATGTGTTTGAAACATGGCTCTTCTAAATGGCAGGAGGGCAATACATAAACACACCTAGGAAAAGTCCCAAACAGGACAACTCGTAACTAGAGCAGAACAGAGTGAGTGTGCCTAAACTTAACCCAGATGCAAATCCTACCTGCTGCTGAACTGGACTAATCCCGTCAGTGTGCAGCTAAATTTGGCACCAAGAAAGAGCAGAAGCCGTAGGTAAAACGCTTTCCAAAAGTTTCACACACTGAGCTGACAATGATAAAAACCCCTAACAGGACTCAACTCAAGTTGTATGTTGTTGTTACTTTCATTATTATTTATTGTTAGTGTTTTGTTGCAATTTGTGACTGCTTTTTAGGTGTCGGGGTAATTGTGAACTTTGGGTAACTCTATTGCATTAACCTTTTTTTTATTATTCTCTTGTGTCATGGCTGTGCATAGCGAGCCCAGAGGATGGGTCTCAATGCTCCACTTAAGTTTACCTGTCATACCACTACCTGTTATACTACTGCCTAAATCCTTGGAAGCTACTTTTATAACTAAGTCTGTGCCGCAGCCCATATGTACAACTTCACAAGGCAATTTATAATAAATAATGTGTGTGTGTGTGTGCACATGAGTGTGACAAGACTTTCAATTGAACTCTACAATCTGTACTAATCAAACTACACAGTATTAGATATCCTTTGGCCAGTGTCCAGCATTGGGAGTTTCTATAATGTGGCCGCAGCATATTTCACAGTGATATGATTTGGCAAGCCAATATTTACGGTGTAGCTGGCAGCAGCTAGCGACAAAGTGAGGATTAGCATGGCTGTGTGCCGGCGGTGAGAGGAGTATTATCCTTTAGAAACTGACAGCATTGATTTGCCGTGTGGACGGCATGACAGAGTGAAGGAGCTGCAGTTATACCATCAAATGACTCACATTTCACAAACCTTGGGGGTTGGGGGGAGCATTCCAAAGAAGACTTCAGAGAGCGCCCCTTCTTTTTGTCTGGAGGTTGGAGAAGAAGCCTCTGATGAAAAAAAAAAAAAAAACACACACACAGAGTACATCAGCTTTGCGCTGGCAGACACACTATCCAAGTCCTGAATTTTCACTCTTCCTCCTCACAGGACAGAAATGCTGCCAGTGTGGAGCAAGCCACAGAAGGGTAGGGCAAAATCAAAATCAAGGCAAAACTCATCCAAAAAAAAAACAGAGGTTTCAGGCAACCACATGACTTCCAAGCCAAAAGCTGGGTGAATCACATGCCTTTCAAGCCAAAAGACTGGCTGACTGAGATGTGTGACTCAGATATATGATAATAGAATGTATTTACAGATAATGTCTGAGAAATGGGGCCACATTCAACGCCTCCATTTCAAAGACAGAAAAGCACACATTTACTGAATGCAACTGAAGAAGCTCAGGTTTAATTTGGCTCATAAAAGGAGAATTAAGGAGATTACTTATTGTACATCAACAACAGCAACAATAATAACAGGAAGTGGGATTGTTTTCTCCTTTTTTCTATAGGAGGAGAGTAGTAATGAATATTTATGCTTATGTATATACCAATGTAAAGCACCTGTTGCACTGCAACTGTAAGCGTGTTTATAGTAGTAGTAGTATAATAAATTTGAATCCTACGTGAACTGACAGACCGCAACAAGGGATCCTGTTAGAGCTCCTCGGTCAGACCTTTCAAATGTGTGTGTGTGTGTGTGTGTGTATATCTGTTACCACTGCACTCTCATGGTGTTTCCTGATTGGGAGATGCTGGCCTTAGGTGTGCAAGACAAAGAGAGAGAGAGAGAGAGAGAGAGAGAGAGAGAGAGAGAGAGGGAAGAGCCTATTGCTGTGTGCTGCCATGTGTTAGGAAGATATGGAGATCAGGGCAGTCATCTGTGACACTCCTACACAGAAACACACAGAGGAGCACAGAGAAAGACACAAACACAGCGGAATAAGCAGATACGCACACACACACACACACACACACACACACACACACGCACACACACACACAGGAGAGCACACACACACACACACACACAGGAGAGCACAAACACATACACACACACACACACACAGAGGAACACACACACATACACACAGGAATAGAGAGAGACAGAGAGATATACACACACACACACAAACACACACAGAGGAGCACACAAATACACACAGGAATAGAGAGAGACAGAGAGATACACACACACACACACACACATACACACAGGAATAGAGACAGAGAGATACACACACACACACACACACACATACACTCACACACACACGCACCGTACACACACAGGAACAAGCACAGCGGAGCACCACAGACACACGCAGTCACGCGAACACTCTCAGAACCGCACACTCTCTGTCACATCACTCCTCCAGTCATCTGCATTCAGAGCCCACACTAGGGAATCTCTGCACACTATAGCTGGCCCCACATCCACCCCCACAGTGCAACAACACACAGCATCCATATTAAAGAGGGGCAGCAGTGTAGCATAACTGAAAGGAGCAGGGCTTGCCGGTTCGATTCCCTGCTGGGGCAGTGCTGCTGTACCCTTGGACAAGGTACTCAACCCAGAATCGTCTCAGGAAATATCCAGCTGTGTGAATGGATAAAATTGTAACCTGTGTAAGTTGCTCTGGATAAGAGCGTCTGCTTAATGAAAGTAATGTAATGTAATATAAAGGAGTCACAGACATGAGCATGTAACTGAAATGCCGCTGGGGCAATGCTCAGATGGACCACTGATACTGTGCCCTCACTTAACCTGGTACAAGGCCATATACACTGTACAAATGGCTCACTGATTTTGATTTCCTGGCTCCCTATCGGTCAGACCATTCCCATTCACTATGCAGACAACGCCGAGGCCGAATGCCAGAAATCACCCGAACCCAGCCGTGAACACCCTCAGAAGGCCGGGGCATGGATGACTCCGAGATCACCGGCGCTGTCTGTGGGATGAAAAATTCAGGTAATATTAATATTGCAGCTCGTCAGCCCTCTGCTCTCTGCTTTCACCTGTCTGGGTCTTACACTCCGCTCCTCCCTGCCCCCTCTGCTCACCTTTGAAGCTCCACAGAGGCGAGCCAAATGCCCCTCTTCCACCTCAAGAACACCGGCAAACTGAGAGCTCCACCGAGCAGAGAAACTCCTGCAGTTTTGACTGCTGTAACGCTCTTTTCACTCGTCTTCATCATCACCTTCATCAGTCTTTGGCTGTACGCCTTCAGGGGGACGCATGAAGTGTGAATTTTGGCCAGTGGCATTAATGATTTACACCTGAAACATTTGATTCTAGCATGGACTCATAAAAGTCACCCCTGAAGTCTGTTTGATGATGTGGAATTTGTTTTGCAAATGTGTCTTTGCGCTTCTGTGATAACAAGGAGAATGTAACTGTAGTTTTGCCCAAAATTATTAGGGCTTTCATGGACAAATGACTATTTTTGATATTTATAACTATCATTTCAGTAGAATTATAAATATGTGCCAGTAGTTCTGACAAAAGCTGCTATGCAAATAATAATAATTAAATATCATCAAATGTGAGTACCAATCAAGTAGCTGATGTTGGAACTATTTCAGGTCGTTTACCAGGGAAATACATAGTCATGATATAAATGTCCAGGAACAAAAATCCACTATTAGTACTGCCATGCCACGCCTGCGTGGATCATGCATCTCTACTGTCGTGTTCAATCTGCCTGCAATCCATTTCATAAAAAACTAGATGGCTATGCAATGCATATATGCTAGATGGCTCAGCGATTCGACTATTTCTTCCAGAAACACAAACCTGGAACAACACTGAAGAACTCAGGAAGCAGGTTTAGCCAGATCGATAGCTACTGTCTCATCTGAGTAAAAAAAAAACGAATGACATTACACAACTGCTATCATGAATTTTACAGTAATGCGCAGAAATCATATAAGCCTGCCTTAGCTTGTCTCCCCAGCATCCCAGAATAAAGTGGAGAATTTCACATCATGATGCAAGGATATGGTAACAAAAAAAGGACAAAAACAGGCGGGGTGGGACACCAGTGGGCAAGAAGAAGGGGGCGAGATTTTTTTGTACCGCTGTGAGGGATTCTGGGTCCTGGATGTTGGTATCCCAGCATTGTGTATTTCATGGTAGACAGCACGTCTCCAGGCCTTTGAGCGAAAATGCGAGGAGCCGTGGCTGCAGCCCAAGAGAGACTCTTTTCTTAATGCGTTCCACTAAACCGCCCCCTCCTGAAAAAAAATTGGAGATAAGTCGCAGGCAGCTCCTGTAAGCTCCATTCACACTGTCAGCTGAACTCCTCTCGTGAAAATTCCACAACGGGCGGGGACAGGGCCTGTTTTGAATCCTCTCGGCATCTGTCAGATCTAGGGTGAAGCGTCGGGATAAGGAGTGACCCCGGATTTTGGCTCTATTGCCGGCTTTTAAAAGGCCGCTGCTTAGCAGAGGAGGTGAGGATGGAGGTGCCTTATCAGCGCCTGAACCATTCCCCTGGACCTCCGACACATCCGTCAGCACAGAGCAACACAAGATGGAGAGAAAACAGCTCTTACAGAAACCAGTTCTTTCTGCCAGCTTTGCTGTTTTCCTCCTCTGTCAGCGGAAAGTCACTGTGGAGTGTAGTATTTAGTGAACCGAACCTCCAACCAGAATGGTGCTGGTTCAAATCTCAGCTGAAAACCCTACTGCTGTGTCCTTATGCATGAGGGGAAGGAACTTACCCTTAAAATTGTCTCTAAATATGTAGTATCATATTTTATTTAAAAAAGAACAAACCTATGAAATAGCTCTGCATATCTGCCAGGCAAACTGATTTAAATAAACAGATAAAATGCTTTCTTTTGAAAAGCGGTGTTGATTTCCCTCTGTACAGCTTTCTGCAAAAAATAAATAAATAAAATATTTACAAAAAGAGCAGCATCAGCAAGCACCTAATAACAGGCATCCCCTTCTTGCCTGTTATGTAATGCTGGATCATTTTTATAACAGCGTTTGCAGAGAGCGCGTGTTTGTGTGGGGAGCAGTGAGATATACCGTGAGCAGGGCGTCTGGGGCCGTAATGGGAAATCTGATGACTACTGACGTCTGCTGCCACGGACACCGTAAGCCGTGTTTCTGTCACACTGAATAAATGGGGACAGCCTTGGTCTGATTCGCAAACAGGAATACCATTTCTGTTCGCTCATTCCTCACAGAAAAAAAAAAGAATACAATGACATGAGATCCAACAAGATGCTATTCTCACTATTGCAACTTAGAATCACCATTCCTCGTGACAGATTGGCCTGCAAGGCATTTTAGGAAAGCAATCATTTAAAAAAAAGGAGGTGTTTTTCATTCCCAATCAAACAATTTGGCGCTCTGTCATCTCTGGATTTTCGATTT
>NC_050606.1:2160484-2250484 GCF_013368585.1 Megalops cyprinoides
AATAGCATATAAGTTCTTTTTTTTTCTTCTACTTTAAAGAGGAAAAATTTTCCCCAAAGCCAAGACAATCTAAGTTTTTTTTTTCCTCCTTCAATAATCTGAAATTCAAGTAATATCTGACATCGCTTTGCTGAGGCTTTGTGTTATATTAGCTGGGAAAGTAGGTTAACCACACTTTCAGTTCCAAAAGCGAACAGATATATATTTAATCATAAATCTGAGACAATCTTAAAGGCAGTGTCGCCACGTCATTTTTCTCACTCATAAGCAGTTTGACATCTCCCTGGGGACTTGGGTCCACACACATTCAGCTGTAATATAATGTTTTTGCCATTTTCCATTATAGACGTATTTGACTCAGCAGTAGATGGTGTGCTCACTTTTCAAACTGTCTCTGTCTCACATAACGCATTTTTATATTCAAAAGAGTTCTGAGTTCAGATACGTAGGATTTTGTAAGTTTCAGTTTGGTATGGATATGGGGAAAGACCATAGATGTCGGTTGAATCTAAAGTCAATTTAACTTGTCAGAAAACGTCATTTTTGGTTGAATTCATAAGCCTGAGGAAGTTGCAATATTAGTAAGTCACACTTATGTCATTTAAAACGCTTAGTCGTGCAAAATATGTCTTATGGTCGTTAAGTATGCAATTCATATGAAACTATATGTTGCAACACTGTCACAAAAGTTACAGAGTTGGCGTTTAAGGTCAGTTTTGGGGGTACATATAGGCGTATTGTTTGGTGAAGTCAGTTTTGTGATAAGCACATTAGGATAACGGGGAGCACAGACTTAACCGTGCAGATTCTGAGTAATTAAACATTGGTTACACCCTAGCAGCAACATACTTTCATGGCTAAAGTTCTAACTGAAGGGTTAATTTGCATTCAGATTCTCTTTGATTCAGATTCTATGCTAGTTTTTTTTTTCTGTTTTGTTGTTTTTTTTATTATTATTAGTAACTAAACAAAATGTTTATTTTCACTGGCACAAGGATGTGGTCTCACTCTATTAATACTCCTGATGGAGGCAGTGGGAGCAGTGCTTTCAGGGCAGTGATAATGGAGCAAAGTGATTAGGAGCAGAATGATTAGAACACAACGGTTCGCTGCCTGCCAGGGTTGCCGCGGTGAAATGCTCATTAGATAGGCGAAGACGTCGCAAAAGAAAGAAGGGAAACTGTGGAGGTCTGCTCTTCCTTATAAATACCACAGTTATTCATGCAGGTAATGGCTATGAATTCGCTCTGCATGCAGAGAGCGGTGATCTCAGGTAAGGAGAGGCCTGAAACACTCCCAGCATGCTGCCTCGGGGGAAGGGGGGGTTGGGGGAGTGTAAGGTCGGTGCGCTCTGTGAGGGGACAGCGTGTGTGATGGCTTAGGGGTGGGGGTCAGATGTGGTTCCTCTTATGCCTACACACACTCAGAAATGTGTCATCCCATTCAAAAGGGCCAAGCCATGCGGCAGCTGTGTAGCACAGCGCTATGAGGAAGTGCATATGAGCCAGAAGGTAGTCAGTTTGATAGCCATGTGCGGCACTTTTTTTGTACCCCGAGAAAGGTACTTAGCCCTATATCGCCTCAGTAAATACTTAGCTTGCTGATCTGCAAGTTGTTTTGGTTTAGGGGGTCTGCTAAGCTAATGTGCATGCTGTTTGTCTTCAAGTGTAAGTAATGAGCGGAAGTCATGTCATGTTTTTATTTCTGTTTCTGTTTTCCCAATTTTTTATTACTTACCTCATAATGCTTACATCCCCAGCACCAGTTTTCAAGACAACATGATCTGTCTTTAAAGGCTGGGAAAGCACTAGCTTTACGATAAATATTGTTAATATTTCCAATTATTTTTGACAGATTCTCTCCGACAATAGATTCTACAGTGTTATTTCTCAAGACCTGGAGCAGGAATAAGAGAGGTGTGCCTTTAATGTCAGAGAAACAACGTTTAACACAGTTATATAAAAGGGAATTATTAATGACATTTGGCTCCATACTGTTTGAAGTCCGACGTCTGGCGAGTCGACCAGTTGAACTGACGGAAATATAACTGCATTTCAGATTTCAGAGACTCTTTAAGACATTGCAGCACCACAGAGAGAAAAGTAAAACCTTGCTGTACAGTGTAATGGGGAGTAACCTAATGGAAACAAAATGTGAAAATGCACTCAGCCAAGCAATTATGTTCACAATGATTTCTCGTAAAAATAAGAGACTCCCAAAACACCCATATCGTATTTCTGTGAGGCACATTTCACTGTCAGTCTATATATATATTTTTTTTCTGGGTCTGTGGAAACTTATTCAAACCAGAGCCATTAATATGCATGTTGTGGATCTTTGCTCAACTCCAGTTAAAATCATTTCCTCAAGAATACAATATAGGAAAAGTCTGCAGTTCAATTTGAAAATATCTATTTAAAAGTCTGCTTATCTAGGGGCCCCCGCACAACAGAGGGGCGAATTCATCAGACATTTAATAGCTAGCAGAAGCAGTAACGGCAGGAGAAGTCTGCTTCTGGGGCTAGGGTTGAGTGGTTCTGTATTCCTCCGGGTCCACACTACCCTATCTCCCCCACCACCCCCCTCTCTCTCTCTTTCTCTCCTTCTACACCCCTTTCTTACTGCCTCACTCTTCCCTTCTACACTCCCCATCCCCCCCATCTTTTTTTAAATCTCTCTCCCCTCTCTCTTCTTTCCCACCATTCTTAGTCCATGCCATGTTCTTTTTCTCTCCTTTCCTTTCTGTTTCTTTATTTCCCTCCTCACTCACACAATCCTTCCCTTCCTCCCCATCTCTCCCTTTCTCATTTGCCTCTCTCTCTCTCTGTCTCTCCCTCTCTCTCTCTCTCACTCTCTGTCTCTCTCTCCCTCTCTCTCTCTTTCTCTCTCTCCCTCTCCCTCTCTCTCTCTCTCTCTCTCTCTCTCTCTCCCCCCTCTCTCTCTCTCTCCCGCTCTCTCTCTGTCTCTCTCTCTCTATCTCCCTCTCTCCACTTCATTCCCCTCATTCTCTCTAGTGGAGGCCAACCTTGACCAGCCCTCCTAGCTGCACCCCATCAGTCATTTCCTGCAAATGAGGTTTCCTCTCCCTGACACCAGGAGAAGAAAAGAAGCTGCACAGTTGTACAAAGTTAGCCACATTAGGGAGAACCACCTCCCACTTAATCAATCCTCAGGGTGAAACAAGCTGCTTTGGGAAAAATGTTTCTCCCAGCTGAAAAGTGTATGCAATGTTGAATTGGGTCCATGTCTAAATAACTACCAGTTTTAAGCCTGCAGGTTTATTCTCTCCCTGTGCGAATTGAGATTACCTTACTGTTATTGTCATTTAGCAGATGTTTTTATCCAGAGCAACTCACAAACATGTAGGTTACAATTTTGTCCATTTAGACACCTGTATATTTACTGAGGCAATTGTGGGTTAAGTACATCGCCCAAGGGTACAACAGCAGTGCCCCAGCTGGGAACTGAACCAAAAATCTTTCTGTTACAAGCCCAGCTCCTTACCCCGGCACAGAATGGCCAGGGGAACTTGTTCTGTTCTGCTTGGGAGGACAAAAGTGCATGGGCAGAGGATCATTTTGGTTATTACCCGCTGTGCCTCATCTTCCGCTCTCTCTGCCTTTCTCATTGGTGGGAGATAGACAGCCGTCTAAATATAACAATACTTTTCCTCCCAGGAGCATCTGTCATATGTCTCCATCCTGTATCTCATAGACTGTACAGATGTCCCCTCTGTCTAATTGACGATTCAAATGTAATTCTCACGCGTGTGAGCTGTTAGGTGAGATTCACCAATGAAACCGTATTGCAGTTTTACATTTGAGTGGAGACGTTTTCTCTGTCTGTTGTCTCCTACATGTTGGTGAACCATGAGGAAATATTAGGTAAATATAAAGAAAAAAGACAATGCTGTCTTATGGGAACTTTCATTTTTGATGTGGGAAGCAACAATCACTGTTAACTATATGTAATTACAATGACCGTGCATGCTTTCAAATTGCAAAAATGGTCACTTTGTCAGACTGATCATACAGTATATGGTTATGCTACATATGTGTGACCCTTATTTACTGTGATCAGAATATCCAAGTAATTGCCAGATTGTTCTGGGTGGACATTATGTTGAAATGCAATTAAAACAAGAATACAGCTGAAAAAAAGAAGTCAATGCAAACAGAGTAAGTTCATGAGATGATATTTCGGAAGCAATGCATCTGGCAATAACTTGACACTATGAAGGCCGCAAAATCCATTTTTCCCCATAATAGTCAATGAGGGGATTGTGCTTCCTAATAAAGCTGTTGTCACGTGTGCAGTGAAAAGTTAACCGCTAAACAGGATGCATGCGGCATTCGGAGAACTCCTCAAACGTTTACGTACAGCCATCACCTATCCCAGGGAGTTTCAGCAAACATGCTCACCGAGCAGACAGCCAATCGGAAACCAGGCTCTGCTGTTTGGCTGGAAATAAATGGGTCATGTTAATTCAGGCAGGAGAGACATTTATCTTGTGTCGAGGGTGTTTCTGAAGCAGGGGATTGTGTTTTTTTTTTCGCTCTGTTCTCTCAGAAAGTGTCCTGATTCCCAGGGCTGTGGTTCAGATGCACTGTTTTTTCCTCGGTTTGTGACTGTGTGCTTGAAAGGCAGAATTCTCTGTTGTGTCATTCTCTTCTTTCCTCCTGTCCCTCTCTCACCCTCTCCCTGCTCTAAATATGTCACAAAAAAGTTGTCTTTGCGGCATTCAAGATGTTTATAGGAAACCCTCACACACACACACACAGGCGCACACACAGGCGCACGCACATACAGTATATCCAGCCAACACTCACTGACAATCATGCATACACCTATATCCAACTGCACGTACTCATGGATATTTACACACTCACACACAGATGCACATACACACACACTTACTAACACTCATGTGTACACATTATCCAACCACTCTTACTCACTAACACAAATGCATAGACCAATATCCAACTGCACACACTCACATACACACACAAAAATATCCACACACACACTCACATAGACACAAATACACTCGCTCACTAACACTACCACACATTCTCACACACACACACACACACACACACAGAAACACTCGGTAACACTACCACACATTCCTACACAAACACACACTCTCTCACACACACACACACACATACACAAAAGCTACCACATATTTTCTCTCTCACACATACACATACACACACACACACACACACACACACACCCTTTCAGAGGACTCCAGCAGGTTTCGGTCACAGGAGGCTCTCGGGTTTATCCCTCACGCCTGTGCTTCCAGCAGCAGCTGTGTCGTGGCTAATTTCGAGTGATAGGCAATGTCAGTTCCATTCTCCGGCACGCGGCCGTCACTGACAACCGCAATTAAATCACAGGCTCTTCCTCCACCTGATAAACGCACCCATCCCTCACCCACGGTCCGCCAGACCGCCGCACCTGCGCCACTCACCCTCCTTTCCTCATCGGGGGTGTGGGGGGGGGGGTGTCTGAAAGCCCCGCTGAGACTGAGACTGACTGCAGCCTCGGCGCACCTGAAGTGTGTCCAAATTCAGCCCCGGAGAAATGAGGCGACCTCACCTACCCTCACCGGCCGACTAAAATCATCCCAGTGTTCTCTCACCAGGAGACAAGGCGAGTCTGAAAGTGGAGCGCGCTGGACATGACTGACATGGAGCCTTGATCTTATTAACCCTGAGACAGTGTTGCTGGAGACTGGGTAGGGTGGATGAGGCACCACTTTACATAATATCACCAACTTGCAACACAATCTGCAGCAGGATCAGTACTGAAAGGAAGGCGCATAGGGTTTTCTCAGGTTTGTTTTCTTATTGTTACAGACACTGCTGCCATCACAACCTCAAACTACCCAGAGAGCTGAAATAAATTATCTTGCATATTCATAACTCTGAAAATAATGAGAAATAGAGATAGTCTGTCTTGCTGATTTGCACCTCTGTCAGCAGCTGAACCCAATCATGTCATGTAATTACTGCATGCAATTTTGTGATTTTTGATGGGTCTGTCAAAAAAGGAAAAAAAAACCCATAAGAGTTATTGGTTGCGCTAGTTGGATCACAGCAATGGATCACTGGTATGTATGTATGGTATGGTATATCTCTTATTAACACACTGCTTGAAGCTGCTGCCATTTGGATTACTCTGTCCTTGTTGGAAAAATGTTTTTATATACAGATATGTATATATATTTCCTTAAATAACATTCATCTGCCCCGCATGAGAATGTAACTAGGTGTGCATCTGTCTCTACTTCGCTATTAACCTTGCACCTTAGCCAACTTAGCTGTGGTTTATCCTAATCTGCAGGAAAGTGAAACCCGATTACATATGCAGACAACGGTGACACATTTGGGGGACGTGTGTGACACCAGGTTTGAGCGCATCAGCCGTGATCGGATCATTACCTGAGCCAGGTATAAATTTCTTGCTTTAATACCAGGTGTAAACAGGGCCGAAGACTGCCACACCTGAAGTGTTCATCAAGCTACATGTTAGCAGAATGATACAGAAGGAGGTACCGCTGTCCTGCAAAAACGGCGCTCTCTCCGCACTGCTTATTATTGCTTCCATACTTCCATCTGCTCCAACTCATGGCCTCACACATTTCATCAGATCGCTTTCAACGTCACACTGTTTGCACAAGATTGTCACCCACTTCTAGGCAATGACGAATTTTTGCTCTGTCTTTAAGGCGTGACAAATGAGTCTTAGACATCCTATAGATCATCTACTGCTGTAGTACAGAATTTTGACTTTGGTGTGGTGAGAAACGGGGCGTATTTTACAGTGGTGAGCTTTTCCCATTTCGTTTTCCCAAAACTGTGTGCAAGAAAGCAAACAAAAGGCAATAATATCCCACAATTACTGTTTATTATTTCAGGCTCCTGCGCATTGACATTTTCCTTATTTAGAAGCTTGCAGATTCAAACAAGGTACAGCTCTCATTTGACAGTTGAAGCGTGATCAGGAGATAATCAGCTCCATGGAAAGTCTACTGAACTCAATGAAAGAAAATTAAAATGAAGAGGTTTTTCAGATTTTTCTGGACTCCCACTACTCTTAAAATCACAGCCCAGCGGTGTTTCTTTAATTCAATCCCTTATTAAAGCAGTCCATAATATCCACAGAGACCGCCACGGCTACTGTGTCAGCAAGAGATGCATATCAGCAAGATAAAAACAACAAAAAAAAAGAGAAAAAAATGTTGAACGCAAACTTTTTCATCTGCTCTTTTTTTTTGTTTTCCAATTAGTGGCACCACGTTTAATTGCTCCCAGATCCCAGCCCCCCCCCCCAATTCCACCCCCCTCCCATCTCGCTCCTCTCTGCAGTAGGACCTGTTCACTCCTTGCTAAGAGGCTCGCAGCCTGCAGAGATAGCAGGCTTCACCTGTGCCGTATCCCACAGCTTGGCTAATTATGCCATCTGCATCTCCCCGCATCAGCACCGCCCAGCGCCACACAGAATTAGCACAGAAATGAACGGCTACAGAGGAGCTAATACAGAGGCGAGAACATTACGAGCTCTGAAAAGCGCGTTGATTATCCCTCACTGTTTTCAAAATGAATCATCATTTCCTTCAAGTCTGAAATAAAGGCTAAGTCGATACAATCATGTTACTAAGGTGTCTGATGGTGGGTGGTGTTGGGTGGCTGTACTTTATTTTCAGGGAGATGGAATCTGTCCCAGGAGCTGAGGAGTTATCCTAACACAAAACCCAGCCTCACTCCCTGACTATCAGTCAAGAAACATCACAGGCATTTACATACAGTACCTTTATAAAGCAGAATGGAAACTCCTGTGTATTTAAGCATATTATACAATGTATTCACAATGTGTATATAATACATGTTACATGTCAGACTTGTGCCGCTTGGCCTGGTTCGTGTGTTAATGGTGGTGTCCTTGTCTGTGTGACGTTTTGTGTCATTTTATCGGGTGCACATTGTGCTTGACTTTGGGAGTCGCTCTGGATATATAAATATATGCGCTACATCATTTATGCATGTGTCGTATGACACATGTTGTGCATATCACGGGACATAACACAATGAGTAATGCGTTTGCCTCAGGTCATATGCTAAATATTCACCCCCACTGTAAACCAGCGACCTTCTGCTTTTAAAGGTGCATCATTCATCTGACCATCCAAGGTACCGCGTCCCTGCAGCTGGTAGGATGCATGGATACCATTTGCTGAAAAGGGTTCCTCCGTCTGCTGTTACTTTAGCAGTCTGAGATCTCCAATTGCTCCCGAATCCCTGCAGTTGCTCATAAGCCCTGATTGGCTAAAAGAATCACATGAGTCTTCCATGGGGCAGATTGAGCATCTTGGGACGGAATAAGGACATATTTATGCGAGTAAGTGACACCTTTTTTTTTTTTAATTATTAATGCTTTTTCTCATCTGAAATAGTGGACAATCTCACAGTATTCGCAATGTCGTGTCGGCAGGAGGGACTCTGGAACTCTGGCAGGGCTCAGCATTGTAAACTGGAGGCGTAATCCCCTGATAAGGTCACTGCGGCGAGCTGCGCGAGTTTCCTCTGCAGAAATCGAGTCACGCTCAGCTGTGTCTCAGGAGGAATATCCATACACAGACTGCAGGCTCAGCACCAGCCGGCCTGCTGAGCTCAGTGCTTCGCCCGTCTCCCTTTACAGTGTATATGCTGGAGCTCCTAACGCGCTGCGGAAATACCCCACACACAGTACCAGTCAAAAGTCTGAACTTTTATTCCTTATTTTTACCATTGTTTTCCACATTTTAGAATAATAATAAAGACATCAAAACTATGAAATAACACACATTTAAATGCGTAAACAAATCATCTCATATTTTTAGATTTTTCTTTACATATGTTTAAATATTTTTTTTAAAAGGATTTTTTTTGGGGGAGAAATTACTACACAGGCATCAACTTCACTATTTGTATTTGTCTAAGAAACACACTTCAAGCGTATAAGCATAAATCAAGATGTCTTTGAATGCATGTTTAATTATGGTGTGTCCTAAAGCATAGCATTGAGGAACAAAATAAAGGTGGAATCAATGACTAAAATGATGAAAGAATCAAGAAGTAAAATAAAGACAGAATCAAAGACTTACAGAATCAATGACAGTAACACACAAACAATGTACTTGTATTCGTTCATTAAATGTAAGTACAATCGCAATACTTTTCAATCCCATTTGTATCTATGCTCCTCTCCCCCTTCTGTGATGCAGGCTGCACGCTTACCAGCTATTAAAAGCTATCGGACACTGTAAGCACGCGAGGATGGCGTGTAAAAGCCGTCGCAGTGACAACACGGTCGGCCGAGCGTGACACACGCACACACACCTTTAAAGAGTGTTGCATCACAGTGGCCAGCGGAGGTCACGTGGCCACAAGCAGAGAGCAGACACTCCAAACCAGCCTAATGCGGTTCTGCCGTGGAATGCGTCCTTTGCCAAAGTGGATTGGTCACTGTTGCATGACCAGTGATGCTGGTGCCGACCAGTCAGCAGGACAAAATGCAGCTAATCTATACAGGCCTGCATCTATTTTACTGTGTGGAGCTAGTAACGTGCAATGAGTAACTCCACTGAACGATTCCCCGACTCGTTAGGGGCTTTCCCGATTCACTAAGGCCACCAAACTGGAATCAGCAGTCGTTTCCATTAATATTTTTTACATCAGTTACAAAGCTATTTAAAACTCACAGTCTGCACAGTATCTTACATTATCACCTTGCCAAGCCTCTCTTGCAAAAAAAAAAAAGACTTTGATCTCTATGGGGCTAACCTGGTTAAAATAAAGGTTAAATAAAAAGCAGTAATTGCCGCTGCGCTGTCATTTACGAGCGCAGATATAATCGCCTGGTGAAAAGTCAGTGAAAAGGACTTGGAGAAGTTTTCTGGCAGCGCTGCTGTTTCCAGGCGCAGTGAGAGACCTGGCTGATCGCAGGTGCACTTCTGTTCCTCCCAGCATGGCTATCCAATCAGGTCTTTCACAATTCACCACATCGATAATTAGGCTCTGCTTTTAGAACCCCTTCATTTTTCGGGAGACGAATTAAGATCAAATGAATTTCAGGTGATAAAATTAAGTTTTGAAGCGTAATCAACACGTCAGTGTGAACTGTCATTTGCTTTGAGATTTCCAGGACTACTTGTAAGCCTCTGTAATTTAGACTGAAAGCCTCCTGGTGCATCAAAGACCCTCTGAACCATACTTCAGTTTAAAAAGCAAACACATGATAAATGACTAAACTTAAAACCCAATAAATGCTGTGAATCATTTCAACCCCATTGTCACCTGACTATTTTTGTGAAACTTTAAGAAGGTGCAGTTATTTTAGCCAGTCATAAATCAGACTACAGCATTTTGTCACAATAGAAGAGAAAAAGCCAAACAATGTTATAAAAAGATCGAAAGTAGAATTATATTCAATGAGGGACTAACATTGTACACATAGCACTTGGCCGAGAAAAAAAAAAAAGCCTGACATTTCCATCTCATTATTTGTAGCGTGAATTAGCTTTTTGTTAGTGTGAAGATGCAGTCGTCACCATGGACACCATGAAGTTGTCCTTCTTGTTTTAATTAGATGTGTATAATTGTATGAATGTTGTTGTGTTCGGGTATTAGTTGCACAACCTCATTTACAAACCTCTTAATAGTAAGCTTCTTTTTTGTCGTCAAGTTCTCAAGATAATAAAAGCGTGATAATATGTGTGCTTGTAGCTGGTACACTATAGGCTAATTGGATGATTATCTGATAGTGAAGCCACACCCACCAAGTGTTGAAAGAGAGATGTATTGTGAGGGAAAAGGAGGAGGAAAAGAATCAGGGATAGAAATAGCGAGGGTTTTGTTTCACACTTTGGTTTTTAACTGTTTTACCATTTTACATTTGCCTATTTTACCTGTAATCTATTTTAACCTATGCTGTTTATTGACGATATGTGATGTATATGAACAGTTCCTTCCCTGTTTTTTTTTTTTTTTTAACAAAAACCATTACATTACACTGACTTAGAAGATGCACTTTCTCCAGGGTGACGTCCACCACAAGAGAATAGAAGTGTACCCATTCAAGTTCGATAAGCAACAGTGTCAGACCAGGCTAATAACATTCTCAGACCAGTGAGTGTGTAGACAACACCATTAAAGCCCTTCCAGAAGCTGTCTTCTGTTAACCTGACTAAACAGCCCAGAAATGGAAGCCAAGTGCACTACCGCGCATCACAGTCACTGGATAACAGAAAATGTTGCGATACTACGCGTAAAATAAACAGCAAGTAATACAAATGGTGTTAGTGGCAGGGGAATGAGGTAGAACAGAGATGCAATCTGAATAGGCGGGTCTTCAGCATGCATCAGAAAATGGCCTGTAATTCCACTGGAATATATATTTGAAATATATATTTACTTCATTATTACTGTTTGTCAGACACGGATGAATTAAGATCGATAGATAGATAGATAGATTGATAGATAGATAGGTAGATAAATAGATAGATAGAGATTCTATCTATCTATCCATCCATCTATCTGTCTATCCATCTATCTATTCATTCCTTTATTGTTCTGAGACCCTGAGCCACGTATCCTGGTGACACGCAGTTGTTGAGGAGATACCAGGGAACAGGACCCTGGTGTCTGCTTAGGGGGATTCTGATCGGGCCTTTTGAAGGCTTTCTGCTGGACGCTAAACAGAAGTCGTGAGTGTCCCAGTTTACAAACCCAGTCATCTGCTGACCGTCTAGCTCAGAGTCTGCTCTCGGTGGTTACTGTCTGTGAAGAGTACCCCACATATAAAACCACAGTGCCAATGCCTCTGTGCCTGTAGGCAGGTAGCGTTAAAAAAAAACCCTAAATGTTTGGGACTTGCTTAAGTTGCCAGAAACCAACAGCAGTTCACATGCAAAATTAAACATTTAAACAAACATTTTATATAAACTTTGTGAAATACTAGGTCTACATTGGCATCTAAATATAAACATTTGCAAAACAAACTACTCACAATGTAAGGCCCTGGTGTTCTGTCCCTGAATCCTAAATGAACAAACTCAGTATGGAGGGGGGGTGTCATCGGGGCCAAAGTCCCATGGAAAGTCACACCCCTGGTCATCGCTGTTGTTGCTGTTGTCCCCTCCAATCCACTGTTCTTCTGCGTTTACCCGTAAGCATCCATGACATCCTTCTGTCCTATGGGACAATGCCAGCAATCGGTTTGCCTACCTTTTTGGCAAATGTGAAAGAGCGCTGAGAGAATCCGGAATGCTGGCCGTCATTCATCTCCATGTTTGGGGGATGAGCGAGATAACGGAGTCCCGCTAAAAACTGTTCTTTTCTGTTCATAGCTCCGTGGTAGGCTAACGTGATAATGTGATGTAGCCAAAATGAATGCCATTATGGCTGAGAGGAATGTCACCGTGGCAAAAAGTGATGCATTTTGATAATATATTTACAGGAATATACATGCGCATCCTGTAAATATACATCCAGGATGTGCTCAGGAGAGCCCTTCATTCGAAACATATTGCATACCATACAAGGGACTTCCTTCAGTACATGAGATCACCGCGTGTGGTGTGAAGGTCAGAGGTGATGCATTGTCTGCCATTCCAGTACACTTAGACAGACTAATGAGTGTTGTGTGAAACTGCTGTATATGTGTGACAAAAAAAAAAAAAGAAAGACAAAAAAAAAGAAAAAAAATCATTATGCCCGGAGATGCCTTAGATTAGCGCACACGTGGCCTGCAATCCATTTGAGGGCTACGTACGTTCCAGACGGCCGCGAATCTCTCAACTGCGTGGGACTGTGTTTTACTACAAACCCGGGCGAAATGCCAGGCTGAGGGGGTGTGTTATTTACAGCGTGTTCGGAGTTCAGCTCCTTGCTCCAGTTTGCTTATTTGCATGCATACATATTTCCTCTCCTCAGTGCCTCATGCGCAAATAAGCAAGAACAAAACCTCCATTCCCACCGAGAAACTCAGCTCATTTGAATGTGTTTTTAATTACCGCGCAAAGAAATGAACATCGTGATGCACTCCTGTCTTTCCTCTTCTTTTTTTTTTTCACAGGATGTTGTGCATGAGGTAGTTTGCAGGAGAAAACTGAGAATATTGCCGAGACAGCCATCAGCACAGACATGTAAAACCACTGCCTGCATGAGGAGTTGGATACCTTAAACACAACATTATTATGCAGCGGCGTCACCAGTTATAATTAATAATTAACGAGGTCATTGTGCGAAAGAGCTAGGAGTCTGTCTGTACCGAAGGTGCTGATTACAAAAAGAACAGAGGAAATAAAACATGCATGTGGCAAGAGAGAAGCCAGACAGATGGGTTTTATTTTTGTGCCTCGGTGTTGACACTGAGATGCAAAGGTGTATGGAAACCATGCACAGATCTGTGAGAACAATGAACCCGGACAGGCAGGATTGCGTAACCCCAAAAGCGGGGGCGTTAGCAGAGACTACTGCTGACAGATACAGGAGCGCCCCCCCCCCCCCCCCCCAAAAAAAAAAAAAAAGTTAGAAAAGAGAAGCTAAGGAAAACGTTGAAAGGCATTGATGAGTAATTATTCTTCTTCTTCCTCTTTGAAAGTGTGATTGATCGGTCCTCACTATGGCAAATTACAGTCCTCCTCAGCGTTTCCCAGAATGTCAGTGTCGGAGCTGAAATTCCGCGCAGCCCGGTCGGCCGCTGCGTCTTACGTAACCCGCTCTGATTGACGAGTGAATGACATTAACGAGGCAGCAGTGATCAAAGTAATGTATATCCCTTAAACGCCGAAATAACGATGCTCACATCAAAGCAAAACTAATGACTGTGCGTGCTTTTGGGTCAGCCGACGCTGTTCTTTGTGCATTATGCATTCAAATATGTAAATATATGAAAATATGTACTCAGAGAGCTTGAGCAGTATATTAGTATAGTAACATATTTGACTCCTGCTGCTGGGGTGGTAAGTATTACCTTAAGCTGACATATAGCTTTCTTGTCATGTGTCATATATATATTTGTGTGTGTGTGCACAAAAGATATTATTGTTACGACCAGCTAGCCTGTATATATATATTTATATATATATATATATATATATATATATATGTATATATATATATATATATATGTATGTATGTATGTATATATATATATATATATATATATATATATATATATATATATAGAGAGAGAGAGAGAGAGAGAGTTATATATCAAAACACAGTCTTTCTTGTGGCAAGACTATCTTTCTCAATTTAAAAGCTGTTTTCCTGCGTAAGGTCAGACACTGAATATTGCTGTTGAAAACGAAGCTTTGCAACCGAATTCTGCAATTATAATCTGTCAGTGACCCAGGGAGGGAGGAGGCAAGGTGGGGGACACTGCTGATCAAATGATGATCATTTTCTCTCTCTGAAATAAAAAAAATGAAACGGTGCTCATTTCCCCAATGTCCACATTTATTTTAAGATAATACATTTGTATTAATTTTAAAGGGAACTCATGAATTGCTTGTTATAAATTCATTGACAGCACACACACACTGAGGTTCCACTGATGCAGCGTATCTCTGAGTGATACGCTGTAAGATTAGTTTTCACGTAAAATATGAAATATAAAAAGCACATGCAGGCACTGCAGTTGAGCAGCAGGCATATGTGAGTGTGATGTACATACGTAGCTCCAGATTTGGGCTTTTGAAGTTAACTCTTCAGTGTGTCCTCAGTGTAATGGATTTTGCTGTGGAGTCCTACATCTTTATTTCCTGTCCTTATTGAGGGTGCTGTCCTCATAGCTTCTGAGCAGGAAAAGACACAAAGGTTGTGTTACCCGCCACTCCACAACAATACCCGGAACATTTCTTCAGATTTATTTTCTGTTAAAGACTAGTGCAAACTAGTGTTCAACTAAGCTAAAGAGCATGATTAAGCTCACTGAATTGAGGCCAGGTCTATAGGTCTGTGGACTGACTAGAAAAGTAAATAAATAAAAAAAACAGAACACCAGCTGTATCCTGCAGACTCCCTTCTGCCTGGCTGCCATTGTAAAAGGATTGGTTATACGTGCTGGGTTCAGTCAGAGGTCAAGTATGAAATCTCCTCAAGGCTTTGGACTAATTCAATTACGGGTCTTTGTTGAACAAATCAAAATTAATTTTCACAAATTAAAAAAAAAAAAACCTTGCTTCATTCATATGTGAGGGACATTCAATTCCCAGATATAAAAGATGAGACATATTTGAGTATTTGATAGTCAACATCAGCACACACATGTTCATATCGTTGCCACTGATGGATCCTGTCATGTGACACTATGCCATATGAGATTTTAAATGGGTCATGCACAACAGATATGTTATGTAACAGCAGGAAGAGCTGGGAGGATGATTCTGAGTAGAACATGGTGCTTTGAACACAGCTCCCTGTAGGGCCAGTGTGTATGGCAGCAGTGTGGCATAGAGGTTAAGGAGCAGGACTCATAACTGAAAGGCTGCAGGTTCGATTCCTGGCTGGGGCACTGCTGTGTACCCTTGGGCAAGGCACTTAACCCAAAATTACCCCCGTAAATATCCAGCTGTATAAATGGATAATGCTGAAAAACAAAAACTGTAACCGAACTTTAAGTCGCTTTGGATAAGTGTTTCTGCTAAATGCCTGTCATGTAACATAATGCAACAAGTAGTGTCCTTACTAGCAGCTGCACTTACTTCAGAGAAGCTTTCAGAGCAATAAAAGGGCAGTGTTCATCTCTGTGTTTGACCATCATCGTGTTATCAGTGCTGTGAGGAGAGCCTATCACAGGCACAATGAATTAGAGATGTAGCTGGAGACAGCCGGATTGGCCCTTAGGAGGCCCCCGCACTTCTGCGCTACACCAGGACCAAAAAACAGAATCCTGAAGATTTTAAATTCAGGCAGCGGGTGAGCTGTGTTGTGCTTCCCTAGTGTTAAAACTGAGTGTAAATCTGAGACAGACAGCAGGAACAGTTCTGTCTGCCGTGATCGATTCAGGGAGGCATCAGGTGATGATGGAAATTTACTGCACAGTTATGTGGGAACCGCACATTGCTTCCTGTGCGTAAGGCAGAATTTCCCACAAAGTAGGCACGACGTGCCGCACACTGCTAATACAACCAAATTCAGCATCGGGGGGGGGGGGGGGGGGGGGGGGTTGTGTAATTAACACTGACAGTTGTATTTATAGGTTACTTTATTTGTTTTTTCTGCAAAGACACTCTCAGGTTATGTTTTATGATGTAGGGCCCACAGTAAACCTGCTCCGGATCTTCATCGCACCCCCCTCCTTCCTCGCACTCGCTGAGCGGAGCGTGCTAGCGAGAGTCTGGCGCTTTCACGGCAAGGCGGTGCCAGCTCTCCGCGGTGTGAATCCCGTCTTGCTCCTCACGCTGTCTGGGTAACGAGCCCCTAATGCAGCCCTGGAGAGGGACCCGGAGCGGAGCCCGTTACTCCCCGCTTGGCCTCTGCCCCACAGCCATACTGCAGACGAACTTCCTCCGAGCGTGTGGATTTTACGGACCAGAGCATCGTCTCACGTGCCTGAGTATGGCACTGTGGGTAAAATTGTGAATCACCCCGTCGCATGGTAAGCTTGTATCACGTGATCTCCTTTTAATGTTTTTGGTCTTTTTTTTTGTTTTTCTCAAACCAACAAAAAGCTAAAAATACGCCACATACTGCAATAAGCAGTGCGACAGATGTAAGCACAGAACAGCTAAAACAGGCTGGGTGATGAAAATGAACAAGCTGAATCACGGTTTCATTTGTGTCTGAAACAAAACAAAACAGCTTCTTTTTTCAATGTTCAATGTCTGTAATATGTAACCTACCTGTAGTCAGTGTGTATGTGTTATCAGAAACCTGTTAGTGATAAAATTATTATTATTATTATTATTATTATTATTATTATTATTATTATTATTATTATTATAGTAAGTATGCAAACAGATACCAGTCTGTGGATTCCATTGGAGGAGCCACAAAATCGATCCCCTGTAAGGAAGTCATCAATTTCAGAAAACTGTGTAAAGAAGGTGTAAAATCCCCTTTGCTGCGCTCTATGGGGTTTTGGGGGGGGGGGGGGGGGGGGGGGTGCATCAGAGATGCAGAGCAGTACAGATTATCAGGACCTCCATGATCTCAGAACCTTATTCGTTATGACTTACTGCAACAACAGGTAGCAGCTTCTGCGGAACGGGTGCACAGTTTGATGACATGCTCTGTACAAGTCAATTGAATTCCCTCTTTGAGGCCACGACCCCCCTCCCTCCCGCCCACCATCCAACCCCCCCGCCCCCCACCCTCCAACTGTTCTGACTCCAAATTGCGCTGAGCTGGGCTACTGCCAAACAGTGGCGCGGCACCATTCGAGGAAAAGCCGCCTGTTAACAAGCAAAAAAGGTCTGCAGCTCATGGAAAAAGTCACAGTCGGTAATTGCTATCAGCTACCACAGCAGAATATCTACAGTGCAGTGGGCTTGGGTTGTACTCGGATAGGAGACCTTATAGGAAAGCCAGTTTTCTGCAGGATGTGGGGCTGGTGGGCCAGTAGGGGGCAGCCTTCCATTCAAACCTAACACACTGGCAAATTTGTAGATCAGTTTTGCCGGCAATGTAACATATAAATGTAATGTGCAGTAAAATATGGAACCAATAATTGCCAGCAATATTGCTTTAAAAAGCCAGCTTGTAAGATGGTTTTGACAGAAGACCAGCACCCCAGTGCAGTGATGGGGACACTGTGCTGTAGGAGGTGTTTCGAACGGGACATTAAATCAAGGTCCTGACTCCCTGTGTTCATCAAAGATCCCATGGTCCTTCTTATGGGGGGGGTGTTCCCTGGTGCCCCAAACAGCAGTGGGAGCCAACTTTAAAGCCAAACTGCACAATGGAATCGACAGCGACCTCACTCCTATTAAAGAGGCAAGCAGAGTTCCAGAACTTTCCACTCTCTCCAAAGTCAGCTGAGTTTGGGCTTCGTCAGGAAGCTGAGTCATTCTCCATTTACTGGCAGACATAAAAAGACTTCAGTGGTCTGTGAACAGCACACAATGCAATCCACGCTCCACTTCAAAACTGACCTTTCTGCCGTTGCTCTTATATAAAAGCCTGGATCTGTTGTGTCTGCTGGGAGACGTGGATATACGGATGAAGAAAAACAACATTATGAAATGCTGCAGGAGAAGGACCAAAGATGCACTTACTATTAGGCTATTCATTATTCCATTAATGCTCTGATAACTACCATTTTATTAATGATGTTTTTCTCTTTTATTAACCGGGGATTAAAAAACAAAATCCCATCAACGTCAATGTGATTCAACAATAAATGCAAATAAATAACCAAAAAATACAATAAAAAAAACATGTCTGTTGAGTCATTGTGGAGATGCCATGGGTACATATTAAACATTCATTGGACTGCAGAGTCATTGTGGCCCATGGGTGAAACCCCGCCTCCAGCCATACCACCCATTGTGACATCACCCATTGGCTGTGGAGATACCCTAAACCTGTCTTGTTAAATCATAACGCTTATGACCAGTCTACTGAAATTATTATTATTATTATTATTATTATTATTTTTCATGAGAATGCATAACTTTCAACTGATGATAAGTTATGGGATGAACAGTTATATCTACACTTGTCCTCAGTTTTAACTCTGAGTACAATGTAAGTGTTAATTTTTGTCTGCAAACCCAGGTTTGGGTTGTGCTTTATGATCACCAAAATTAAAGAAAAGAATAATGAATGATTGAATAAATTAATGGATGAATGAATAAATAAAATGAAAAATTTATTTGTTTAAACAGTTCAAACAAATTTGCTTACACTGAGAAATGGTAGCATTTGCACTCATTAATACATTTATACATTTATAAAAGCTCCACTCTCAGGCTTTTTGAATGGAGCTGAGTCTCGGGATTGAAACTTCTTGGCGCGCTGCCGTTGTCAGTGAAACGGGTCTCAGCTGCTGGCAGCCTTTAAGGTGAATTAAAAATGAAGGGGAAAGTTGGCGGGATGGCGGGCTGAGCGATTCTGTGCGGCGCGCCGAGGCCGACGCTCACAAGACGCAGCGGATAAGCGTGAGTCAGACGCTAACACCCGAGATGAGCGATTCTGTCTCGCTTCCTGCCCTCAGGGGAACTTCATCTTCTTACTACAGACTGTCCTGTTGTTTCAGAAACCACTGGTTTCCCCCCTTAGCACCGTATTTTGGACTTTCAGTTATTTTTTGAATTAGCAGTTGGACAAAAAAAATGGTTTCCTAAGACCACTTGCCGCCCAGGCGAAATGACTTCATTTTACTCCATGGGGTGAAAGAGGAGGTATTCTGGCAAGAAAGTGGAATTGGAAAATGGTAATTCTCCATCAATTCTGATCCAGCCGTGAAGGGCAATAAAGTTGAGTCTGGGAAATGGATGCAATTTAGAGGACATTAATCCAAATATTACCAGCATTCCAGAAACAAGGCCCATATAAAATGTGAAAAATGTAATAAAATGAAATGAAATATGCCATTGGCTCGGGTTTAAAGCCACATTAATTCTTCATCCATGAAAGATGAATAATTTATAATGATGACCAAACACAGCTGCATGTTTATCGGTACACAATTCAACTTAATTAAACATTAAACCAGAAAGCAAGCAAACAAACAAAAAACAGCTTAAAGGTATTTACTTAAATTTTGGTTGTATCACATTGGTTACAGTTCTTATAATTTGGAGTTACTTTCTATAAGAGAGCAGGAATTGAACTGAGGTTTGCCTATGTGCTTGGGAGAGTTTGAACTGGAAGATTTCACTATTGATTGTCTATATATTTGCCGGCTGCTCAGCTTGCCGTGAGTCAGGCTGTCTGTACGGTTGTCCGGGCCAAACGTGTTCTGATTTGCTGAGCCTAATTGTTTGCTGGGTTCTCAATACAGGAAGTTCCAGGTTGGTAATAGAAGGTGCCAATGCTGTCTATATTTCCAAGCTGACTATAGATGTGCTGGTTTAGACCACACCCCTTCAAGAACAGTCATCATCAGTCAGCAAATCAGAATGCTCCTAGCCTCAACAATGGCAGAGACAGAATGTTCGGTGTAGCAGGTGCTCGGCTGACTTCACGGTCCATTTGTGGTAGAGTGATGGCAGATAAAGTCTTTGGAGGTCAAGGAAAAGAGCAACGAAGATTGTATCATTGGCCACAGAAACATAGAGGCCCACCTGCAAGGAAAAAAGTGTGATATCCTCTCTCTCTCTCTCCCTCTCTCTGTCTCTTTTTCAACAGTCCAAGATGCAGCTAGAACAAAAGTCATTGCTGGAGCTGCGTTAGGTGAATAAATACCCCATCGCTAACCTCCAATATCCATTAGCCTTCCATCTCAGCGCGATTAGAGGTGCTGCCGTCTTCTCACAGGGGGAAAGGCTCGGTTTATCCTTTGTTAATCGGGTCGCAATTTGCCACCCTTAATTCAGGGCAATCATCACGCAGCTGAGAGGGAGGGCGGAGGAGGGGGATGAGAGATACGGCTCATTCAGACCAAGTGATTAAAAACTCTGCGTCAAGGTGACTCTGCCGGTGATTCCAGACAAGTAGCAAAAGACTACGGGTTTAATTGAGGCAGAGTTTCCCAAACAAATAAAATTATTTCACGAAAGCGTCTCTCTCTTGGAGGAACGTCGGCGGACGCCGGACCGGGAGCAACTCTACATTCTTAACGATCCTTCCCGCCCTTCGCAGACGCTCTAATCAGGTGTGAAGGGAGGTCCGCGAGTCATCCCCCAGCCTGTCCCCTCTGCAATTATGGCGCCGACGCTAACTGCATTCCAACCACAAAGCTTTGATTGTTAGTATTCATGCTAAGCGCAAGCTGCCGTGTGATTGAAGTCTCCTCCATTTCGCCCACAGCTAAATGTGTTTGTTAAAAACCCGCGGCACTCAGATTTAATGCCAGTGGATGCCTGGTGTAAATCCGCACATTAAGATAACTGCCTGACGCCGCGCCCTGCTAACAGCGGCATTGGTATTTTAAATATGACATGAATGATGAAATATGTAAAGAATTCTCCCATCCGCTACATCTCCTGACCACTCAAACCTTTAACATTACTAATACTTTTAGAGAGTATGACCTGTCCAAGTGTGTCTTTCACTGAAGACCAATCAGATGTAAGTAGTCCTATCTCAAAACTGTCACATAAAGTTCATCCAGACTCAGGGGTGGTGGGGAGTGTAATATTATGGTTGAGATGCTCAAGATATGTAGAAATATTCAGCCCCATGGCAGAACATATTTTCATAGCGTGTCACATTGTCTTACATGTGTTCATGTACAGTATCAACACACCTGATTGAGTGCATGTTTTTCATCATCTTAAAGAAAGGCTTGAAATTTGTTTCTTAGACAAATATAAATAGTGAAGCTGATGTCTATGTATGAATTTCTTTCCAAAACAAAAAGTTTAATTTGAAAACAATATTTTTTGGCTACTTTGAAGAATCTAAAATATAAGAATCTAAAAATTTCCAATTCCATTCGTGTTATTTCATAATTTTGATGGATTGTTATAAAATGTGGAAAATAGTAAAAATGAAGAAAAACACATGGGTAAGTGTGTCCAAACTTTTGACTGGTACTGTACACGACCAGGAAACTGGGCTCTCACAGAAAGTGGACCTCACCCTGGTCATTAAGACTTTTAATGGATCTTTCCTTCACTCCTCCTCGTATGTCAGTGGTGCAATCAAGGGCGATTGTTTTCCGTCGTAACTGCTGACCGACTGAGTCGTAAAAGTTGATTTACCCTTGAGGGGTCGTGAAACTCGGATTGTCAGCGTGATGCATTGCCATTTCAATCATGGTTGTATTTTCTGAAGCACCACCAGGGACAGACTAAAGCTGACGGGGTTTTGTGCGGCTTGTTTTAGTGTTATTTTCACTGAAGGCGAGAGGAATTGGCGGTTATTAAAAAGGAAATCGACTGAAATTGAGTGAGCGTGCTTTTATGTCTCTGAGGCTGGAGGAGGTGTTCAGAAAGTGAGGCTTCATGAACCCCACGATGGGTGGACCTATCACATGCTGTCAATCACTGACTTGTAGCAACCAGTCCAATGCCTTTGCTCTCAGTAGCAAATGACTATGACTGGATCGGATGCCTGAGTCCCTGAACAGTTGTGACACTGCCCCGAAGGTCACCCTGAGAAACGTTTATAGAGCTGGATGGCAGGAGACAAGCTGGAGCTAACACTGAGCAATTTAATTATCCTTGAGTTTATATACCTGAAGTCCTTTCTCTCAGGGTTGGGGGGGGAGTGGGGGGGGTTGGGATGAAGGGGCTTGGGTCCTAATGCCCCTCCCTAAGACACGGCAGACTTCTTAGTAGTGGCAATCTTCACATGGGTGAGGAAAACACCACATGGACTTCTGTAAGCACAGTGTACAAGAAGATTGTCCAAAGCCAATCCAGGTGTCTAATAATTGAAATATTTCCCTGAATGAAGCATACACACCCCCCCCACCCTTTTTCTGTTTTTTTTTGCTTGCAGTTAGATGAACATACGAAGGAAAAAAGCAGTTGTTTGCAACTGATCCCTGAAATGTTGTATGCTGTGCATTTTGTACATAAGGTTGAGAGATCCGTCAATAAGGAGCAATACAAGTAAGACCATTTATTGGATATGTTAATACGCTTTCCAATGCAATATAGAAACTGGAAAATAAATGTAAGAGATCACAAATGGTGAGTTTCAAAATAGCACATGGGACACCAATTTCAAGGTGTGAACTTTTTACCCGGATGTCCAATGGTGTCTGGAAACAAAGCTATTTGTTTGTCTTCCCTGACTTGGGCTGAACTTAATCACATCTTCAATAAGCCTCTTTTGTTCTTGGCTTACGGAAAATCAGACCTGATAATCTGGCCGCATGTGATGTAACCCGGTGGTCGTTGGATTGACTGAGCATTGGGATAAAAATCTGAAACAGCGGATCTCTTGTCTTCAGTGCTCTTTGGCTTCCCACTGTGCACTTGACTTTCACAATATGTTACGGGAGAAAAAACAATAACTGGACAAGCCAAATAAATAAGCAAAGAGACAAAAAATGCATCTCAAGATTAAATAGGTGGATGCAAAACGAAGCATATAAAACATACAAAAAACACATGTAGACGCACAGGTGGATGGGTAACCTTTTTACCACAGATGAACCGACAGATGCGTGTGCACTGACACCTCCATGCCACAGGGGGGCGCCCTCCTGGATCATAATAGCAGATGCGTTGCAATGCAGTGTGATCGCAACCTTGTCATGCCTCGCAGCCCCAGAGACGAGGACGGAACATCTACTTCAAACGCGCTGGCAACTGCCGCTGCAGTGATACAGTATCTCTCCATCTTCCTCCGGGAGCCGTGAGCGCCAGTAATGTGGTCTCTTTGAACTACAGTGGAGATATTCTGACTCCAGAAACCGAGCCGTGAAAAAAAAAAAAAAAAAACACTGCCAGATCCTTGCTGGAGGGGCAGGAACAGACCCGCTCAAAAAGCAGCCCTGGGCACTGCGGGGATGGGGGGGGGGGGGAGACGGGGGGGGGGGGTGTGAATTAGGTCAAATAGCTGAGAATGGGGTGATGTCATGCCCTCTGATGTACGGTTTTTCTACATGTTTTCCCCCTTTTTCATCCAGACTCTGGTAGCCACCAATTGCACGTCGTCCCACCGTGACAACCTTTGCACACAGGAGCATGCAGGGGACGACCTCAACGCTCCCAAGGATTTGTACAGAGAAATGAAAGCAGAGACACACATCCCCAGGCATTGGAGATAATTTCATCTATGAGAGACAGAAGCCTTCGGACTCAAACCATGTCTGTATTCCACCATGTTGTCCACATATCACCATATCCCATTATGCAAGCAGCACATTCACAGTCTGTATGGGAGTGTTACCAGGTGGTGTGGTAAGAAGCAGGGCTCGTAACCAAAAGGTTGCTGGTTCGATTCCTCACTCAGGCTGTGCTGGTGTACCCTTGGGTAAGGTACTTACATTTACATTTACATTTATTCATTTAGCAGACACTTTTATCCAAAGCGACTTACATAGGTTACAGTTCTTTACAATGTCATCCATTTATACAGCTGGATATTTTACTGAGGCAAGTGTGGGTTAAGTACCTTGCCCAAGGGTACAGCAGCAGTTTCCCAGCGGGGATCGAACCGGCAACCTTTCGGTTACGAGTCCTGCTCCTTAACCCACAATTGCCTCATTAAATATCCAGCTGTATAAATGGATAAAATTGTAACCTACTGTATGTCAGTCGGTTATATATAATAATATAATAATATAATGTAATGTAATGGGTGATCAGTATATTACGAGAGGATTTCAGAGCTGTTAGTGCATATTTAGGTGACCAGAGATCCGAAACGCCAAAGTGGAAGAGATAAGCGAGGGGTCAGGTTTGGGCCCAAACTCTGACATCCAAACACCCTTCATGTGGAAGAAAGCTACAAGTGTAGTAAGATGTAATAAAGTTGAAGCTTCAGAGTCATTAGCTGCCTGAGGGATAAAGGGATGTCCAGCGTGATCGTTTTACCAACACAACAGCAAATGGCAAAAAAGGCATAAGTGGGGAATGGGGTGAACAGCAGCTTCCAAATGCCGAAATGAGACACACGATATTAGACCTCAGCCGTTCCAAAGCGATGAAGCCCCATGGCACTTTGGCCCATGACTTTGTCAGAGTGATGTACTGTATGAGGCTTTGGCTGAAACGTGTTGGTGTTTTTTAAGCCAACACGGATTGCTGTATCCATCATAAGGCCCTTTGGAGCTGGCTTGTGGTAGATTCTGTTTGCTGGTTCATGCAGCTCAGTGAGACCAGACCATGTTTCACTTGTAACACCACCCTAATGCCCCTAACAGATGTAAGAGAGGGGGGACCAGAATTCGGACAGGGGGGTATTAGGGTGCTGGAAAAATGCAAGCTTCCAAATGACGGAGTCACGTGACATTAGACCCCTCTTCCCTCTCTCTCTCTCTCTCTCTCTCTCTGTCTCTCTGTCTCTCTCTCTCTCTCTACATATGTAACAGTGTTTGTTGTGCTACTCCTAAATAAAGTTATGAAGTAAGATGGACCCTTGACAGTAATCTTAAAATTCTTCGTGATTCAACTATAAATAAGATTAAATAAGTAGTAATCATGTCTTGAACCTACATTGCAAACATAACCTGTGTGCTCTGACACGACACAGAGTTTTGGTTTCATCTTCATTTAATGTAGCGGAGTTATACTGCGCAGCACACGAGTGTCTCAGTCTGCAACATGCTGCTCCAGAGTGCTGGGACAAAATCCACCATGTTATCAACCAAAAAACGACTGGCAGGTCACGTCAAGGAGAGAAGAGGGTGCCTTGGCCAGGACTTCCTCATCTCACTGCTCTCAGGCACGCCACCATTCGTTGGGCTTGTATGACATCTGCAGACTGGTGCTTATCTACGCCGGCCTCGCTAAGGTGCTGGCTGTGTGTGTGTGTGTGTGTGTGTGTGTGTGTGTGTGTGTGTGTGTGTGTGTGTGTGTGTGTGTGTGTGCGTGTGTGCGTGTGTGTGTGTGTGTGTGTGTGTGTGTGTGTGCGTGTGTGTGTGTGTGCGTGTGTGTGTGTGTGTGTGCGCATTTGCGGATTATAGTCCCCTCACTTCTGTGCTCCTATGCAGGTGCAAAGGTCGTCACGGAGACGCCAGCCCAATGTGCAGGCTGGCGATTTCAGATGGGTTTGCATAAAGGGGGAAAAAATATCAAAATAGAACCTGAATGCTTGACACAATGTTAGAACGTTCGATGCAACCACCCTCCTAACTGCCACCAATTTGAATGAGGCCAGGTGTAATCCACTTGTGCAGATCCATGCAAGGTGAAGAATTCAAACATGGAAAAGAGACAGATGTTCCCCTTCTCCTAGCCCCCCTCGTTCTTTCCACCTGTCCTCTTACAGGTGTGAGAACGATCACGAGAGGCACAGGAATCTGCAATTAAACACTAGGCAGTGAAAAGTGCCAGAGAGAACATTCAGTCACTTCCTGTGGTATCTCAGCACAGAAAACTCAGACTGAGGAAAAGCACCTCCAGTTCTCTGATTGGAGGAAAAAGACTGTGCACGCATAAAGAACCATGAGTTACTTATTTGTTTTAATTAATGTGTTCACAATTACATGATAAGTCTGACTTGAATGAAATCTCTCCGTCAGGCTCTGGGGTAAATTAAACAGCAGCGGGACAAAGTGACCTGAAAGACGAAAAGGAAAACTTGTAGGAAATGGAATATTAACTAACAGCTAGGAGGTGTTGAGTAGATTCCACTCAATGTATATAGATTTTTTGGTTCTCTTTTTCCCCTGGAAATAATGAGTCGTGGATTTCAAATTTCATTGACCAAAACTAGGTAATCTGCCTATTCTGCAGAAGGTGTTATACCTGGTGGTTACAATAAAACCCGCAAGGTTGTGGGTTTAATTCCCAGCTGTGGCATTCAGAGGAGTGACTGGGGTGGCCATCAATGGAACCAACATCCTGGGAGTCTTAGGAGCTTCGTGCAAACAGGATGCGGTATAAACTCAGCAGACCTCCTCAAGCCTGAATGACTTTTACAATTATACATCTCAGTGGATGCAGAGCTTAAGGGTGTATTCATCTGAACTGCTGTGGTGTTTTCTCCTTTACCTTCAGTCACAAGCTTCAGCAGACAAGAAAACGCCATGTTCTTTTTTTCTGACACAGCTGTCAGACTGAATTCCCTGCTTAAAGAACAACGCATGTGTGACACGAATACTCACCCACTTTCCGACGTGCCGTAGAGCATGTGCAAAAGTAATATTCAAGCAGCGCGGAAGCAGGCCCTACAGCGGGCGTGCTGATTATGTGGGTTTTCAGGCCCTGTTCTGTAATCTGCATGGCTCTGCTCGGTTCAGCCCTGGACAGAACCGCGTGCCTCCATCATGTCAGAAACGGTCGGACTCGGAGTAAGGAGAGAGGGCAGGTGGGCCAGGGGAAGTTACTTACCTTAAGGCAGGGTGTGTGCAGCAAATTAGGCAGCAGGGAAGGAGATGGGAAACTCTGGTTATATTGTATTGCTGTGGCGGGGAATTTTGTTCGTCCTAACAGGACCTGTAAGGCATGTGAGGGTTTACCTGGGCAAGGTTACCTGTAGCACATGCGGGTGCCTTGGATGGGGATTGTGAGGGAGGGGGGGCTGGGGGGCTGACAAGAAAAATATTTATTTACTTGCTTATTTATTTCACCTGTATTTTACCTGGCTCATCTTGGAGCTGAAAGAATCTGTCATAAGTGAATGACTTGTAATTAATAGAAATTTTGACATTTTTACTGTGTCTGTGAGGGGCTTGGCGGTCTGGTGGTGCACACCTGGGCAGATGCGGGCAGTGAAGGTGATTGGTGGGACGTCCCACAACACCTGACCATCGCTGCTCAGATCAGAGGGTCATCACAGTTAACGCACCTCCCTACAGGTGTCACCTTCAGTCACTGACAGCCAATGGCTGCTCGGCCTGCCCACCTGGCCAGCCAACCGTGTTACATGGTAACCCATGGTAACTGCAATCTCTCATTAACTTCCTCCACTGCCGAGAGAAAACAATGTCAATGACTCCGAAGCCTGCCTTAAAGAAAACAGCCCCCCCTCCCTCCCTCCCACCCAAAGGGCTGGGATGGCGTGCTTTGCTGGAGTGCTTACTGCAAGCGTGCAGACAAAGAATACCTGAGCAGCGTGAGCGTCAGTTTCCAGAAATTATGCTGAATTCGTTAAAGAGCCAGACGCTGGCCCTCTCTGCTGAGGTTCATTTCATTTCCTGCTCCGGGCACACGTGTGTTAACAGGCATCAGTTCTGCAGAATATCGCCTGGCAGCAGAGAAACACGTGAGGGTCTCCCGCCCTCTATCTCGGGCTGAAGCGCATGTTTTCATGCAGACAGGGGTGCGGCGGCTTGCATTTTTGGAAAACATTCCTTTAGGGAATTCTGTGCCGGTGTCCATGGCAACACGCTCCATATTCCTCCTGTCTGTTGAGGTGATCTGGGCGGGGCGGGGGGGGGGATTATCATCATTCATTCAGCCACAGCTGTTAAAACCAGGCTATTGGGCCCAGGGAAGTGTCTCTGTGTAACAGAAGAACTTCTGTTTTGTAATTGCCATATAATAAGAATACATCCTGCTTATAAATACTTTATTATACATTACTAACTGCACTGTGCATTCTTAACAAACACCATTTAATCTAACATTTTGAAGTGCTAGTGTTGTCCAATGGATACGCTTGTAAACATGGTTAAAACATGTATTGAATTAGTGTCCTAACCGTGCTTTCTGATGGCTGGTCATCCATTTGTTGTATTCACCGAGTTTCCTCGCACTGTTACAGTTCTGTAGCCCTGTTTGGGAGTTTAAGCTCACAATCTTCCCCTTCTCAGCATGCACCATTGATGTAGTGGACCTCAAAAAATGTAAATGAGCACTTGGAGGTTCGTTACAAACAGAAACGTAATCCTCTACGGCCAAGAATATGATTTACATACAGACATACATATTTGTGTGTCTGTGTCTGTGTAATATTGCTATATGCCATCAATATTTATATGTGTGTGTATGTGTATGTGTATGTATATATTGATGGAACACAGCAATAATACATTTTCTCAAGTTTTAAATCTCTAATGGTCCATAATAACACTTAATATGCTTGGATCAAGCATCAATACTAATCAGTTTCACTAATTACACAGCTGTCATTAAGTGTTACCTGTTTGATCTTGAGACAAACTATAGATTATCCTTTACCGCAAATGTATAATGAGAAGTTGGAAGAAGATATACAGTACATCTCTAAATGAATTACTGGCAGACCAGTTGGGCTTTCAATTAATTTATTTGAATCCATCTTTTTATGGATTTTCCTCAGATTGTACCACCACCTCAGATTTAATTTATATTCCAGTGTGGAGCTTGGAATTGACCTTTCTCTCACAGAAGAGAAAGGCGGGAGTCTCAGGGGCGAGGAAGAACACCAGCTTCCTATATCCGCACAAAACATCTACAGGAGTCCGAGGCACGACTCAAAGAGAATACTTTATTAGAGACGATTGGTCATGTTCTGGCATCCATCAGATCCCCGCTAAACTGGTGTCTCTGTGCCTGACAGAGACAGAGACAGAGAGAGACGCAGCCATTTGTCATGTCAGGAAGCCCTCTCGCTGCTTGTTTATAAAGTTGGTAAGAGCTACTTAATATCCTGAATTTCCTCCTTGATCTGTGCTTCCCGACTGCATCAGTCAGACCCTGAACGGCTTCCCTGCTCTAATAGTGTGCGTCTCTGAGGGGAAAGCTAAATTGGAAATTCACTTCGGCGCCAGTCAACAATTACTCACCTTTCATGTTAACTGTCACTCTCCACCACACTCTAATTGTTGCCCTCCCCACCTATACCACCACCCCCCCCCACCCCCTAGGCACTGTGCTTTTTTCACAACCACAGATTTCCTCCTCTCTCTCCTTTCAGCCTTTACTTTACAGCAAAATGTGTGCTACTACGAGGGGTGTACAACACAAACCGGGTAAATCCACAGTGGTTTAAAGGTTTTCAGATTCTTCCCAGTAACTGTATAATAATAATAATAATAATAATAATAATAATAATAATAATAATAATTGTATACTTTATTAATCCCCATGGGGAAATTTGTCCTCTGCCTTTGACCCATGCTACACACAGTGAGCAGTTTTTTAATTCAGTTTCTTGCTTTCTTTTTTTTACATTGCATGTACGTTTTGAATTTGTTGTGTGTGGTGGGCAGCAATTCATTTAAGTGCTTCAGGCACTCGCAGGCATCATATTTAAAGGAAATTTTTTGCCCCAGCGGAATAATCTTTGAACACTGAACGGAAGAGGAGTGTCCGTTAATCCGCAGCAAACAGCAAGCAGGCGGTAGTTTCTGGAACATTCTCATCTGTGGATTGTTGGGTCTGGAAGAGTGACACCCACATGCAGCAGGAACAGAACCTGAATTTCAGCAGCATCAGTCAGCTGTGACACTGCCATAACTGACAGGAGAACAGGATCACTTTTCCAAACTGCGGGCCTCACAGGCTGAAAGGAAATGCTCCAGGTCTTCATGCTGCCCAGAATTCTGACTTTGAAAAGACTGCCAATCAATCAAAGCCCTGGCCCCACTCTGGTTTAACCTAAAGACTGGAAGTTAGTCAGGCAGAGAGTCAGTCTACCCCCCCCCCCCCCCCCCCCCCCACACACACACACACACACACACACACACACACATACTTGATGTAATAATGCATAAAAGATCTGCTCAGCAATTCACCAGCCAAAACACCATCTGGAGAGTTTGACAGTTCCTTCAGCACCCCATTTTACCAGACAGCATTTCAGAACTATTTCAGGCCTCTGCAGCTGACCTGAAATGCACCTCAGAACCCGATGACGAGAGCTGTGATGCGGATGACAGGGAGAAAGGAGGGATTATGTGGTTATGACCATTATGATTGTGATTATCATTGTTGTTATTGTGATGATTATGAGGTTGATGATGATGATGATGATGATGATGATGATGATGCTGTATCAAGGAGCAGGGCAAATTCAAATGCAGAGGTGACTCAGGACATAAAAGGCTTGGTTGGTCAAAGAAAATAAAGTTTTCTTTACTGAAGACTTGAGAGGAAACAAAACAGGTTTCGTACAAGAGTTAACACACAACAAGCACGGCACCTCAAGACTGAGAAAATACATAGAAAAACAGCAGGGCTTAAATAAGAGAAACGCAGGTGAGACCAGTAGCTAATTTCCACAGGTGGAAGACATTAACTACATGAGACAGAACACTGGAAGTTATGAGACCATCTGATAGTCATTTCGGGAACCAGCAGCCAAGTGCCTGAGAGATGATGATAGTGATGATTACTATCATTAATTACTGTTATTACTGATTTGTCAGGTATTCTCATACAGGCCATGTTTGGGATGGGATTATGGGTATGCAATGCTCCAAGTTACAGGTTGGTGTGGCATACCCCATACATCGGAGGGATGTATCCCCTTTATGGGATTTACGCTACTGTAGATTTACTTTACTACAATGAACAGCAACCCTTCATCATACTTACAATCACATAGATCCCAATAATGATTTACATTCCTGGGTGCACAGATGGAGGTGAGGGACCAGGGAAGAGAGCGGTTGCTTTCTGCCACCTCTACCTGTAAAGTGTATGATGGGTCTGGATGGGCAGGGAGGAAGGGCACAGCCAGGTGTGGATATTACATTACATTACACTACATTCATCCAGCCAACACTCTTTTCCAGAGCAGCTTCCAACACAAAAGAGCATAAGTGTATCCGTTCAAATTTAATGAGCAACAGTGTCAGACAAGGCTAACAACACTCCCACACCAGTGAGTGTTAGTGTAACACTGTTTAAGCCCCACCTCAAGTTAACTTGCGCTAATCTGACTAGACAGCCTGGAAACTAAGGGAAGCCAAGTACACACTGTACCATACATCACAGTCACGAGATGACAGAATCCAAAACACATTGCAATACTACACGTAATACAAGTAGCAGGTGTTAGGGGGTGAGGACTGAGGGGGGACCGAGGTGGGGAAGAGGTGGGCCTTCAGCCTACGCTGGAAGATGGCCAGTGATTCCGTTGTCTGAGACAATGACCAGACAAGGCATTGACTCTTGTGGAACTTGCGCTGCGGTTGCCAGGCCCTGGAAAGGAGGGTAAGGTGTGACGTGAGATCCTGAGAGACTGATGTACCTTTCCCTGCTCCTTGCTCCCTGCCAGCGGAAAACTCATGAATGGGTAGGGATTCTGCATGTGAAAGTGGGAAAGGGCTAATGGGACTTTAGTATGAACAGTGATCATAGCCAACGGGAATGTAGAATGTTCAGAGGCATAGCCAGTAAGAATTTACCATAGTGCATACGTGGTTGAAAACACGTTGTAAAGCATGTTACCTTCACACATGCTGATACTCTCCCCCTGCGCACGCCTCAGAGGACATGACTGCTCCACGTTGGCCAGTTGCATAATTACACAGCAATGAATTTTCACTCCAACAGTCGGAGGGCAGTGGCAGTACATGTTAAGACTGACAGTGTGTGGAAAGGATTATCCGAAGAAAGTTAGACACTTAGAGGGATTAATTTTGTCAGCTGCCCGTGATACACAGTCCCTCTCTGATCAGTATGAGGTGCTGGACTCTTATTAAGGAGACAACAGCTCCAGCACCCTGCGTGGCTCTTCAACGGCCCAGCGATTTGTCCTGAGATTAATTATGGCCGAATCCCTCTGATCTTGCGCATGCTGTGAAGAAACAAAAAGTATTAATACATAAATAAAAAAAATAAATGTGGAAGGTCACAGCTCCATGGTGAACGCTAAGGCACGGACAGTCTGGTCCACGCAATACGCTTCTCCGTAATCTCTCAAGTGCCGTCCCTCCAACACAAGCATTGCCTGACACGCCAGCACGCCTGTGCACCCGTTCACAATTAGTATGAAATCACAGACATCCCTGCATACATGTAAATGATTTATGGAAACTGTAGTTGCATTGATTTCCCACAAGGTGTCAAATACAGTCTTTAGGAAAGTAGCAGATAATCAATGGAAAGTACCGTAGGTATAAACAATGTACATTACTTAATGAAAAATACTCTGGCATTAAAAAAGAAAATAAAAAAAAAGATCTATTCCATATTCACACAAACCTGAGCATCTTAAAACTTAAGCAGCCCCACCCACCTCAAACATTCTCGAGCCTGTCCCGTTATGTGAGTTGTTAAAATATTAAACTACTTCTTCATGTGATTCAAATCAGGCTTAACACTGACATCTTCATTTACTGGTAATGGCAGGCAGAATGCCGTCAGGAAGGTGAGATATTTGCTTGGTGAGGCAGCTGGCAGACAGATTTTCTGCATTCTGCCCGAGCTTCATGCTTACTGCATTTTTCTGTTTCTTTATGCTTTTTCATGGGCTGGAGAGAGAGAGAGAGAGAGAGATCACTCCGAGAGGAAAGGAGTCAGCAAGAACATCTAGGACAGACACTTTACCCCATTCAACACACACACACATGCACGCACACACACACACACACACACACACACGCACATGCTCACACCGCACGTGCAGACGCACACACAATAGCTTTTTCATACCCAATAAAAACAGTGGAATATTAGGATGAATATGTGCGATGTCATTGCTTGGTGTGTGTGTGTGTGTGTTTGTGTGTGTGTGTGTGTGTGTGTGTGTGTGTGTGTGTATGTGTGTGTCTGTGTGTTGGTGTCTGGATGTTTCGGCTGACATGTAGTTATCAGCAGGAAATGATGTTCGGCTGCACAGCCAGCACCGACAACACATTAAGTCCTCATTTAAATCTCAAATACCACGGTGCTATTTATAGTTCAAATGATTAGTCTCCGGAACTTAAAAAAAAAGGCTCATTCATTATCTATTTTTCTTTGCTTTAATTATCCCGGGGTCATTCAGCCTGTCTTTCATTAACTTTGCGTGCAGTATGAAGGATTGCTCCGGTGTGATCGGGGTGTTCATTACTCACAAATCAAGGGTGAACTTCAGAAAGTCACACTCGGTGTTCGTTGTAGAGTGTGGCCTACGTCCTTGGCAGATGCAGCAGACAGAGCTCTCTGTTCTGGCTGGGGTGCTTGGGGTTCACTCCTCACCCTCTGAAGCTAGCACACCTCACTGGAGGTACAGTCTCGCTATGCTGGTTACAGTCACTAAGGAAACGAACCAAAAACTAATAGGAAAAAGCAATTTTCCTGGAGTCACAAATAGACTTATGGAAAAAAAAATAAAATTCATTTAATTTATGAAAATGCCTTTATTAACTTTGCCTGAGGTATATTTTGGATATTTTTATTGATTTAGTTTCCTAAGTAACAAAAATAAACATTTCCAATTTTCAATAAGTAATTAACCCCTCGCCCAACACTACAGCCAGGAAATACATAAATAAATATAATAACTGCAAACAATGTTGTATTGCGAAGAGACACAGGTCCAGTTGTGACTACGCTAAAATAAATACCTTGTGATGCAAAATGACGCAAAAACTAATAGTATTTCAGCGAACAATGCGGCAAACAGTGCTATACAGATATTTATGGTATGATTTTTATACTTGATCGTTTATATGTAAGTTTTTTATTATTATTTATGTTTTTTTTTTTTTTGACCAAACAGAGCTTTGATTCACTCGAGCTGGCAGCCCAAAGGCCGATGACTGTTTACCCCCCCCCCCCAGTCCCCATCCAGGCAGTGTAATTCACAACGGAAGCCATAAATCTATAAGCATAGATCACGCTCACTGTAAAGCATAGATCATGCTGAAAGGCTGTGAGCTCCAGCACTATCTGCGTTAATTTATTGTGAACACACACAGGAAGCACAGACTCAGAGGAGGTGCGGAGCAGAGAATCCTGCACTTTAAGCACAGTGGTGCCTTGATTCTGTTAACCTCTATCTGACGTGCATGTTAACGCAAATCAATGCTTGCTGTCTATGTAAACTTTAAAATCTCTGTCTTTTACCTGATGATAAAATAAGAAGTTTATTGACTGCACAAAATTAAAACTAAGGTATTAATGAAACCTGCCTCATCCATTTTGGTGTTTTGTGCAAATTATACCCATCAGTGAGGTGAAGATCATTTAGTCGGAATGTTTGGGCTTTAATAGGACACAGTCAGCCATAGAAAGAAAGGACCAATGCTATAAATATTTTATGTACAAATCAATTCCATTGACTTATTTTACCATACTTTTCAATTTTCATTATTACCACATAAATAAATAAAGGACCGACCAAGTAAACCTCCTCACGCGCACACACACGCAAACACGCACGCACACACGCACACACACACATGTGCACACACACCCATATAAAAGTACATCCTGTCTGGAGGATGGGCGGTTGAGGATGAAGTGCGGGACACACAGGCACAGCGCCACCCCCTCAGCCTCTCAGAGGAGCCCAGGCACAGTCTGCTTGTGAGGAGGTAATTTCCATGAAAATGTGGCTGTGTTACAGTGTGTGTATTCAGCTGCTTCCAGTGAAAACCATGCCGCCTCCCTCGGCTTTTCTCGCGATCAAACAGAACAGCACATTCCTGCAGACGGTGGCACTCACGCAGTTTGGGACAAATAAGGTGGAGTGTGCACATGCTTCAGTTACGACAGATGACCTAGTTAAGTCAGAGGTGGGGAGACAGCAGGCTTCCTCATTTATATGTAGAATGAAAGTTTTACATATTCCCTTAAATCGGAATTGTGTATGTGTATGTGTGCGTGGGATAAAGCATGTGCATGCGTATGTGTATGTGTATGTGTGTGTGTGTGTGTGTGTGTGTGTGTGTGTGTGTGTGTGTGTGTGTGTATCTATATGTATACCTACATTATATATGAGTGAGGGGTAGAAGACAGATTTCTGAAATTCTGAAATTTGACTATATTATATAAAGGTATAAGACTTTCTGGAGCTGATGAATTCAGACTCTAAGCCGCTAAGGCCTGAAGTATGAAGCCAGCTTCACAGACAGACGCACTTCAAAGGGGAAGAAGAGCTGTCCCGTCTCCATGCAGAACACATCGGCTCCTCAAACCCCGGCTGGCTGTGCGGTCTCCTCCAGACGACGTACAAATAGGCGAGCCGAATCGCTCCACTTTCGGCGTGCCTCCTCACCACCTTTCTCCGTCACCTGACAGCCATCAATGACAGGTCGCTGCTGACAGATGCATTCAAACAACTGCGTGGGGGGGGGGGGGGGGGGGTGTCCGTTTCCGTGGCGATCGTGCCCGAGTGCTTGCAGCTGCTGCTGCTGGCGAGTCACGCAGTGGCTGTGAGTCTGTCGCACTTTACCTCGGCAACGTGCCAGGGGACAGCGCGGGGTGGTTCGGCGATGGGGGTGGGGTTAAACGACCGTTTGGTGCAACTGCAGTGTCCTTCACTCTTGGGCCTCTCACTGCCGCCGGCATCCTCAGATGTCTCTTTTTGCCTTTTCCCATCTTGTCTTCTTGTGTCAGTAACCACTGCACAACACATCGCATGCAGGACACCCCCTTACCCACTCCTGCAGCTTGCGTTTCAGACATTACCCAGCTCCACAGCTGTGTGTACTTGACTTCCCTTAATTTATAGGCTGTCTAGTCAGGTTGCACAAGTTATCTTCTGGTAGGGCTTTAACAGTGTTATTCTCACACTCACTGGTCTGGGAGTGGTGTTAGCCTGGTCTGACACTGTCGTTCATTCAACTTGAACGGATAACACTTATGTTCTTTTGTGCTGGAGCTAAATGAATGTGCTGTAATGTAATGAAATGTAACCCAATGTAAAAAGGCCCAGCTCTACTGCTGCGTATCCACTGAAGCAGTGAAGGTCATGCTCCTCTCCCCCCTGGTGTCTTTCACAAGACTCAGCAAAGTTCTGCTTACAACCGCAACTCCCTAACAAGGTTCACTGCCCCGCTGGCAAAATATGCTGTCCTCGGGGTGCACTCACTGTCTATGTTACACTTAGACAATAATTTACATTAAAAAAGCTGAAATGAGATTCATTATTTGGAAACATATTGTTGGTTTAGCACACTGACATCGCTAATCGAGAGGAATGCCAGGTGATAAAACCGTCGAACAGCTGAGAGATATGGCAAAAGCTGAGAAATGTTTAATTCATCAGAAATATATTTAAATAACTTTTCAAAGAGACACACAGCAGGGAGTCGAGCGTGGCAAATGATTATAAGTTGCGTTCTTTCAGATACAGGAGAGAAGGAGACAGGACCGGAGAGGGGAATCAGATACCAGGTGTCCGGCGCTTTCTGTTGGGTCTGTGAGCAGTTCAGAGGCACTTAAAAATCGCGTTAGTGGCAAACGTTCGCAGGACTCTTTGGGGGTTTAATTTCCACCTTCAGTGAAGCGGAGCACAAATCCCTCCCTGGAGGGTGTTTGAACACCAGTGGCTATTAAATCATGACACTTCAGTTGTGTCTGATACAGCCCTTAATTCCACACCGATGACAAAACAGATTTCTGGAGTTAGACAAATAAAAACAGCACGGAGCCGAATGGCAGAATGAACTGTCTGTGGACACTGGAAGCTGTGGACATGGTTCAGCGATAACGGCACATGCTTTATAATAATATAATAAGCCATGTGCTCTATACCTTGTGTTGTCTTAACATTCCTTTGTCAGTCTTTCAAATCCACATCACTGTAAGGAAAAATGAGTTTTCATTATCATTATCATTACCTTTTCATGAATTTTTCATCTCACTTTATTAGATCCACTCTGTTCTGTTTCAGTCTTGTTGCTCTGCTTAAGACTGTCTGCAAAATGACAAAATGCAAATTTAATTCTTATATAAAGTATCACCACCATTACCACTACCATCATCATCATCATCATCATCATCATGATCATCTATCACATCAACTGCAAATGATGGATTTGAGGTTTGGATTAGCATACTGCAGTTCCTTTGTTCTATATTCCTATATTCATCACCTTACATAAATTAAGAATCAAATAAATTTCATGTCATTGAGGACATGTTTTTTTTTTGTCCATAATTTGTGCATTTTTGATTGACCCTGTCTGAACCGTGCAGGGCTGGTGGTGTGTGCTGGGAGCTGTGTCATATTTGATATAATGATTTTGAAATGTCATTCTCCCAGTGTTTGGACTGTGTGCTCCGCTGCCAGGCATTATTCATATCTGATATTATTTATGAATTTCTCAGCACATGACGCAGCATGCTTGTGATGGCTGTCTGCTTTTTATGCTAAACTCCATATGGAAATCCTTCTTTATTTACTTGTGAATGACTCATTTTTGCATAACTCCGTAGTGTTCAGCTACTTAATTCCATTAATCCTTACATCCCACGCATGCAAACACCACCCCCCCCCCAAACACACACACACACACACACACAAACACACACAACCCAACACCCTCCCACACCCCCATCTCACACGAGATGCCCCCTACAGGTGACAAGTCTGGTGAAATTAACATTATCTTCTGCGTTTGGTTTTTCTCCTGTCTTAAAAAGGACAGTAAAACTGGACAGGACAGCGAATACGTTTCCATCAAAGCATTACTAAATTGTTGGATATACAGCTATATCATAGTTACGGGAATAACTGGGGTTAAGTTTGGGGTTACCTGTAAGTACACAGCATACTCTTATTTGAAACCAGAACCTGTGAATCAGTGTCAGTATGTTCACTTATGTTCTGTAGCAGTTACACAGTACCTGAAAATAATTACTTCTGTGTAAATATGTATATTGTTCTTTTGAGCATAAGTCTACAATACATGGCAGTTACATTGAGTGTATTGTATCTGTGTAATTACGCATTAAACATCATCTGCTTCAGTGTACCAGCTGTAGAGATCATGACAGTTACATTCCGCATGATACGCAATTACCGTGTAATTAAATGCACACATTGTCTGTGGGAACATATAGTGTTTACACAGTACCTGATATCGCCTTCTGTTTTAAAAGAAGCCTTTTTTGCAGGAGGAGAGACTCCAGCTTCCCGTGGGAATGGGTATTGCTCAAAGCTGCCCCGGCTTACAGCAGTCCTGGAACAGGAGTGTTTCTGTAGGATTTCTGTGCAGTCACAGCATGAAGGCTGTGGTCCAACGAAGGGGTCGCGCTTGACCATGAGGTTGTTGACCCCCCTGTGTGGACATGATAAACAGCGGAAAGAAAGGGGGAGGGAACAGCTGATGAGAACAGGAAGTGGGTGGTGGGATTTTCATAGTTGTGGATGGGACTGGATTGTCTAGGCTTGGTTAATTGTATGGGCATTGTCTGAGAATTCTCCTCCCAAATCTTCGTCTGAAACATCAATAGGTCCAGCTACCAGCGGGAATAGGAAACTTACCTCTTCCATTTATCAAACCAAATGCATCAGTTACCTCTGTTCTCAAGCCATGCAACCTGAACCACAGTTAACAGAATTCTGATTGGTCTGATTGGAGTGTACAACCTGACTCTGTCACCAATATGTACACACTATCAGTATAAATTAGATCCCTTTGGGAAAAGGAAAAAAAAATAAACGGGGTCAAACTTTTCATCAATCTCCCCAGACAGGAAAAAACACTCCAGACACACTAGCTAATTGGATAAAAACATGGAATTCTAAGCCTCTGTGAGGACACATTTATATACAGCAGCAAGAGTAAGAAGGAGAGAGAGAGACAGAGAGAGGGACAGAGAGGGAGAGAGAGAGAGAGAGAGAGAGAGGACGAGAGACAGAGAGAGGAAAAGAGAGAGAGAGAGTGAGAGAGAGAGAGAGAGAGAGAGGAAAAGAGAGAGAGAGAGAGGGAGACAGAGCGGAAAAGAGAGTGAGAGACAGAGAGAGAGAGAGAGAGAGAGAGAGAGAGAGGGAGAGAGAGAGGAAAAGAGAGAGAGAGAGGGAGAGAGGGAGGGAGAGAGAGAGAGAGGGAGAGAGAGAGGAGACTAGCTGTGGTGCGAGATTCTGTGTTTTGACACCGCCTCCTCGTTCGCATAGCCTTCCCAACTGGTCTGAGGACAGTTTTACGGAGGTGTTTGCTGCCAGATCGGGAGAAGGGCGAAGGCATCACCGCAGCCCCGGGATCTCTGGAGGGACGGGAGCACTCAGGATTTCCGCTTTGCGCTGTACGACCGAAATCCGCCGTGCGCTTCGGCTCTCTCCTCCGTGCACCGGGGGCCGGCACTTTGAGACACAGCTCAGAGCCCTGACTCCACAGAAGCAGGTAGGGCTTACAGTGCATGTCTCCCTACTGACTGCTGAAAGCATCAGAGCTGTAATTACACCCGATGGGTCGGTCTTCCTCCTGCTTTCAGTCTGAGGCAGTGTAATGCCGGGGGGGAATGAATGCGTAGTCACTCCGTAAGTTCTCTCCTGGAAGATTACAAACGCAGCCTGGTTTGCTGAGCCATGCTGAAAGATAGAGTGCAGCTTCCTCGTGTTGTGGTGAAGGCTCCGGCGTGGTGGTGCCCAGGTGGTCAGAGCTTCGGGCTGTGGAGCTCGGAGTCGAGAGGAAGGCAGATGCTTCCCGCTCCCGCGCTGGTGTGAGTGCGCGGCTCACAGCTGCGGGATCGCCGCTCCGGGGCGTGACACGCAACTCAATACCATGCGCAGCTCCCCTGCAACTGCGGGTTCTCCTGGATAATAACCGGGGAGGATGGAAACGAAGCTGCATGTTCTCTCTGTGTTATGCACACCTGCGCTTACACGTGCGTGCGTGCACGGATGTGTGCACGTGTGTGTGTGTGTGTGTGTTTCTCAGATGCACATGTTGTTTGGGAAAGGGTCATGCAAATATGCGTGATGCACATTGAAATTTTTCAACTCATTAAACCTCTGGCACTTGACCTGTCCACATGGACATTTGCTTAGGTGCCAGGGAAGAGTGGCCCCCCAGACCACACGGCTCATTCCAGAACGTGATGCTGATGCCATTACCGCTAACCCCGCTCCCCCTAATCCCGCTAATGCTAACAACACTAACACCACTAACACTAACACCACTAACGCTAACACCGCTAACACTAACACCACTAACGCTAACACCGCTAATGCTAACCCACCAGCGTGGCACGCTTGGGGGCAGCATAAAGCCATTTCTGTTGCTGCTGTTGAGGCTGAAAGACAGGGAGGGCAGGCAGAGGCAGTGGCAGCTCTGCTCCTCAGAGAGGCTCCAGGCACGAAGCAACCCGGGGCCTTACCCTTATCCCACACAATAAGCATTTCATCACATCTCCAGCATCCACAGCGAGGGGGAAAAGAGGCCCTTGCACAGCGGGGGGAGAGAGTGAGCTAGCGGCCGCAATTCTGCCGTTAGCAGCCTGGCCCGTGAATACGGCTCAGCATCTGCTAGCTGGCATGGTGCAGTGGAAAATAATAATAATAATAATAAATAATGAAATAAAATCTGGATCAGTATGCAGATGGCTGAGTACGATTATGATAACCCTCGATTGTAATAGCATGCATGATGGCAGAAATCCCAGTAGCTCAGGCAATGCATTGCAGGAGCACTGAAGCGTTAAAGTGATAGCTTGCATGATTAGACAGATGGTCATTTAAACTGGTAAAGGGCGAGGGAAACGATTTGAGGGTCATGCCGATTCCAGTTCTCCTTGGCCCCTCACAGGGATGGGATGGGTTGCCACGCAGTACGTACAGCTAAGCTGTAGTGGCTGGTTTTACGTCCCTAACCAGAAGGTTGTGGGCTTAAATCCTGGATGAGGCACTATCGAAGTACTCAGGCTAAGCTGATTTAGTATGTATCCAGCTGTATAAACGGATAACAAACAAGTCCTCTCAAATAAAGCCGTATGCCAAGCAAATCCATAGTTGATGAACAGATTCACCAGTGCCACTGAGATAAAAAAAAAATACAAATATGGAATTCAAGGATTTTAATGTTTTCAAGATATACATATGTGAAAAGCAAAAAGATAAAATCAGCGTTGCATAATTTTCTTTTTACATGCTTATACTTTCAGTGTGCATTGAACAGGAACTGCATTTTATTCATAAGGGCAGGACTCCATAGCGTGTCTCAGGAGTACGTGTTCAGACACAACACACCAACAGGGGTTCCATTCTCACGCTGTTCCGGAGCCAGTGAAAATAAGATGTCCGCCGGAAGAAAGAGGCCTTTCTTAGAGCACGGCACCACCATACATCTTGACTCGTGACCCGCTGGGTTTGCGAGAGGGTTTCATGAGTCAGGAGTGCAGCGGTGAAGCACAGCCTCGCTGGTGGTGGCGCTCTGTCACCACCGGTAAGATGTTTTTATTTTTTTACATGGCTGCTCCATCCCTGAGTCCTGAAGAGGCAGCACACAAGTTAACTTGTGACAGGGCTTGAATAGCGTTATGCCCACTCTCACTGGTCTGGGAGTGTTAGTCTGGTCTGACACTGTTGCTCATTTAAATTGAATGGATACACTTATGTTCTTGTGATGGAAGTCACTCTGGATAAGGAGCGTCTGCTAAATGCATGTAATGTAATGTAATGTAATGTAATGTAATGTAACACACAACACCATTCACACAAGGGGTCAACCGATGATGTGCACATAAGGTTGCAGATGTGCTTATAATAATCTGTACCCTGTGCTTCCTACATTCCAACTTTTTTTTACTTTTAAAAGATTAAAGTGAAGGTTAAAAAAATGCATGGGTTACAAACTATTAATCTTTTCATACCTCTAATTAGAAGCAAGGCATATGATATAATAGCAAAAAGGAAGTATTCGTTGGATTTTTCAAAAAAAATGTTATACTGTCTTTCAAATAAAAATATTATCATAATAGCATTGCACAGTGCAAAGTCATATTGTTTGCAAATAATTAAAGCATAATACATTCCTCATATGATAATTCTATTGCCCTAATATCATCGCTCTCATTGTGTGCTGATATCAGCTTCCGTTAGTGGGAAAGAATGTTTATAAGTGTTGAATGTTTGTAAACGCCGTGTGTGGCTAATGCAGGTGTTGCCAGTAACTGATTTTAGGATTATGTTTTTGTTTTTTTTTTGTTTTTTTGTGTTTTATGAGAATTCCTCTTATGTAATTCTGATCAGATGAGCTGAGCTGGCCAGACGCCCTGGCAAATGCATGTTTTATGGGCAGATAGTAGGAGACTACAAAATACTTACACGAGCACTTCATAATAAAATCAATAAAGCTTCAAGAATCAGCCTGTTACTTAGACCTCCACAGTGAAAACACAGACCTGCAGTGTCTGCCTTATCATATTTCCACAGATATGTGTGCACGCACCATCACTCCTGCACACAGGCAACGGTGCCAGTCTTACAGGGAAGGCAAAGGGCTGGATGTTAACTCTTTAGGCTCCAGTACTGTCAAAATCATGCCACAGGCTTCACTCCATCAGAATCAGAGCCACAACTCACTCACTGTGGGAATCAGACCCACACCTCATTCGCTGTGGGAATCAGACCCACACCTGATTCGTTGTGTTTATAAGAGCCACACCTCATTTGCTGTGGGAATCAAAGACCCGCGTAATTGGCTGTGGGAATCAGAGCAACACCTTATTCACTGTGGGAATCTCTGTTCCTGTTTTGCACCAGGGAGATTATGGAAGCCAGCATCTACAGTCTCAGTTCTCAGTGAAAGTGAGCCCTGCAGATGAATGCGTACATGTGGTATGTTATTATAGTTTACTATAGTATAACTATATAACTATATACTATAGTTAATGTTTCATATGGTGAATAGTTATGGCCTGAGCTTAGATCAGTGTTAAGTGGTTTCTGATTGGTATGTATTTTGATCTACATGAGAGCTGTCTCGTGCTTATTATCAATACAAAGCAGTCTGATGACTCAGGGTGTGGTTTGAATCATCAGACTGAGCCAGTGCTATTATACAGCTGAGGAAGGCACTCAATCTAACACCCAGCTGTATGTAAGCGATACATTGTACATTTAGGGGAACGGGAAAGTAAAGGGACCAAGTACATCTCCAAATACCTCCAGCACCGTCGGCTTCAGTAGAGGTTTTGAGCTGAACTTGTCAGTCAGAGGTTGCAGGTTTGATTCCTACGTTGGGATCAGCTGCTGCACAGCCTCACTGAATATCCAGCTGTTTAAATAAACACGTCACAAGTGAACTGTGTGTTTCTCTGCTGTAGGGGTCTCTGCTCTTTAAATAAGTAATATAAAGATATAAATAATGTTAAGCACTGCTGCTTGCAGAGGCAGCTTGAACATGTTTGGCTTGTCATGTCTAAAATGACTAAATAGAGAACAAAATCACTCACCTCGTAATCTGTGCTTCCTTGTCCTACATCACCCACTGAACCGGAATGGCTGCTTCTAAACACCGGCTAAAGTCAATGCAGTTTTGACATTTATTTCAATGGCTGTCTTGTTTTGCTTATTTGCTAAGTGTGAATAGTATTGGCAGACCGTGCTAATTCACAGAGCACTGATTTTGTGGGCTGTTATCTTCCCAAATTCAACCTCACCCGGAACCTTTCAATGCCTGCAGTCATTTTATATTTGTAGCACTCAAATGATCAATGCTCGTTTCAGTTGCCATGTCTTGTTTTGACATCCAGCAGCACATTATTTCAGGCTCGGAATTTGCACAAAACAAAAAAAAAAGGAAAATAAACTCACCACTGGCTGGCTGCTGAAACGAGGGGGAGAGGAGATATCTGAAATGTTTGTGCCCGTCTGACAGCCGATGTAAATGGCATGAATGCGTGATGTGGCGGCGCTCTGTGGGGGGAAGGCGAGGGAAAATGTCACTTTATAAATTTGACAAAGCAGGAGAAAGATGCAGCTCTTTGTACGGGAGGTGGTGGGGGGGGGGATCTGTGGAGCTGCAGCCCAGACTTCAATTTCATGAGGAAAGTGACAGTACTTACGAGGGAGGAATTGTGTGTGTGTGTGCGCGCACACATGTGTGTGTGTGTGTGTGTGTGTGCTGGGCTGCCTTGGTCCCAGAGGGCTGCAGTACCTACAGGGCTACTCTACCCTGGCCCTGGAGGGCCACAGTGCCTGCAGGGCTACTCTACCCTGGTCCTGGAGGGCCGCAGTGCCTGCAGGGCTACTCTACCCTGGCCCTGGAGGGCCGCAGTGCCTGCAGGGCTACTCTACCCTGGCCCTGGAGGGCCGCATTGCCTGCAGGGCTACTCTACCCTGGCCCTGGAGGGCCGCAGTGCCTGCAGGGCTACTCTACCCTGGTTCTGGAGGGCCGCAGTGTCTGCAGGGCTACTCTACCCTGGTCACATTAAACTGCACTGTACTCTATTGTCTCTTCCTTTTGAATAGAACCATAAAGCACAGTTACTGCAATGAGTTACCTAGGAGGCAGGTTTTGGCAGGTTTTTGGTCCATGTAGCCATTTAGTTACCAGATGCCTGTGATTCTTGTCTACACTGAAACAAATTCGGTCCTGAGTTCTGCGAGCGCTGGAGGAGGATCTTAAAGAGAGTGTGCAGCATTCCAAAAATGAGAATGAGAAAGTGTTGCCAAGGAGACCCTCTTATTCTAAAGCTGCAGTTTCTATCCATCAGCGTGTTCTCATCACTGACACTTCAAAGTTTTTGCAATTTTGGTTCCAGGCAGTCACTGCTTGACACTTAATGTCCTGTTTTGATACCGCCGTCCCCGCTAGCCTGACCGGGGGCGTTCGGTGCGCGCTCTCTCTGAAAGGATGTTGAGAGTTTGGGCGTGAAATGTCTGGAATCCCGTATTGCTGCAGGCCAGGGCTACAGCTGCCAACTGCCATCCCAGCCACCAGGGTGCGAGGAGAGAGAAATAATAGCCAGGAGAAACGCTACAGAGAAGAAAATACATGCGAGCAAGACAGAATAAAAGCAAAGAGGCAAACCAACCCAGGACTGGAGTGGCTGTGTACCTGTTTATACAGCTCTGAACTGAATCAGAGCAAGGCTATGCAGATCAGCAGTGTGGCGTAGCAGTAAGGAGCAGCAGTGTGGCGTAGCGGTAAGGAGCAGCAGGGTGGTGTAGCGGTAAGGAGCAGCAGTGTGTCGTAGCGGTAAAGAGCAGCAGTGTGTTGTAGTGGTAAGGAGCAGCAGTGTGGTGTAGTGGTAAGGAGAAGCAGCGTGTTGTAGTGGTAGGGAGCAGCAGTGTGGTATCGCGGCAAGGTGTAAAACTTGTATAGGCTGCTGGTCTGATATTGTAGTGGGCTACTTGACCCTGAATTGCCCAAGTGAAAAATCAGCTGGGTCAAGGGATAGCCTTGTACTGTAAGTCATGCTACTAGTGTAGCATTGTAAGTGTAATATGATTTCACACCCAATAAACACATTTTTATAACTAATAATAATAATAACAGTTTAGTCTGGAGGGAGCCTTTAGCCAGTCTTCTGTCTGATTTCCAGCCGCTGCTGAGAGAGGAGCCATTTGTGTGTCTGTCTCTCCTCCTCTGTAATATGACAGACTCCAGACAGCTCCGCTCATCTACTCTGACAGATCCAGGCTGAAGTGTGGATGACAGATGACACTGATTGCAGAAGGAAGATCCATCACTGTCCGTCACGTTGAGGCCGACGAAGAAGGTGGGTCTGAGACGGGAGGGAGGGGCGAAAGCTCAGGTGAAGCTTCACCGCCCCCCATTACGAACCTTCAGCCACCTGTTCAGCGATGAAACCTTTCACACTACAGCATCGTACTGGAGTCTTTTTCTTTACAGCCGTCAGTTTAAAGCAGGTCCTGCACAATTCTGTATGTCATCTGGATGGGCCCACAGTGGATGCTGATGATTACACTGCCATCCATATGAAATAAAGATAGAGGAATTTCTGGATCTATGTAGTGTCTGCTGCAAAATGATGCCTGTGAGCAAGCATGCCTGTGGAAACCCCCATTTGTCCTGTTTATATTATTTTACACCATTAATATAATTATGGCGTGTTACTGTATATATTAGATTATTATGTAATTAATAACCATCTTAGGCTTGTTGAGTTTATGGTGCTGCTACATTACATCCCATCAGCAGCTGTTCAGAGGCAAAAGAAGCTTCTGACAGTTTAAAAATCATGCAATTATGACGCGTGTGGGCGGGACATCAATTTAGGGTGCAAATGGTCTAAAGCCACCACCGGGAGGGCGGCAGAGGCAATAACGGCAGTTCAATCAACCACAGAGCAGCTGTGAAAAATCGTCCAATCAGATCAATGCATGGGGTCGGGGGGTGCATACATTAGCACGGATCATTGAGCAACTGAGAGTGCCAGAGAATAGCTGGTGTCAGTCACCGTAATTGAAATTCACGCAAAAGGCCATTAGCATTACAGCTAATGCATCGGGGAGGCACTGACTGAGTCTAACATCAGCTATTGGATAGAGATGACGTCAATGAATGCGCCAATGACTAACCTGCCTGGACGGGGGAGAAGGGTACGTCTGACACTTTCGATGTTTAAACCACCGTGGTATCTACATATCACCGCTTTACAGTCCTTTTACATGTAAATATGAGCAAATGATTTCACCATCAATCACATAGCTTCTCTTGAATTTATACGCATACATGTGCATACACGTTTCCCTTACTTACAGATGAGTGACTGCCCCCTACTGGCCCATTAACATCACCTCCAGCAGCAAGATGTTATTTTCCAAGGATGTCTCTGCTAACCGAGCCCAGCTGCACTGGCTTTTAGCTCTCCAGCACAAGAGTAATACAGAGTGGTATCTGGTAACAACATAAATAGTTTAAGTTAACTGGATTTTCAATGCTGCAGCCCAGTTCTGATAGCAAGCGTTGAGTCGGGTAATAGCTGTGTCCTTAACACGACAGACAAAGCACCAGAAATCCCAGAAAGCCATTACATTCTAAAATATAAACAACATCTGTCTCTATTTTTATTATAGGTTTTAGTCACCTGCTTTGTTCACAGGAGTTATGAACTGTGAACTATGTGCAACTCTGTTGCTGAGCATTGTGGTAGTGGCAGTGTAGCATAGCAGTTTAAGGAGCAGGACTCGTAACCGAAAGGTTGCTGGTTCGATTCCCTGCTGGGGCACTGCTGCTCTACCCTTGAGCAAAGTACTTAACCCACAATTGCCTCAATAAATATCCAGCTGTATAAATGGATAACACTGTAAAAAACTGTAACCGATGTAAGTCGCTCTGGATAAGAGCATCTGGCCAACAATGCCAACAATGTAATGTAAGCAACAATTTGTTAAGTGATTGTAGGATCACAGTCACACTGCTCTCACCAACAAGAACATCTCTGAACACAAGGAAGCATCTCTGTATCCAGACGTTGGCAGGCATGCCTCCTACACAGCACCGGTGAGTCTCTAATGAAGTGCAGCCAGGAGCTGTGACGAGCTCCTCTCTGTCCTCGTGGTCAGAGCAAGCTGGACAGGCGTGATTAATGACCATGATTACAAACACAGAGAGCACGGTTTAATGGTCCAGCCGTCGCGGTCTTATCGCCTAAACCTGGAGGGATGCTCTCCGTCACCTGCCCCACCGCTGCGGCAGGCGTGAGGGTGCGTGTGCAGGGGTCGTCCTGGTGCGACCTCCGAAATGGAACGCCCCTGCTGCTGTTGTTGAAACCCTCTGAACTGAGAAGGTTATATCTGAGGAGGTCTGTGGAGAGACCGCTGTGGAATGGATACAAGCTAATCCTACAAAGACCAAATGAAAACCAATCACATATTATTATTATCATTATTATTAGTAGTAGTAGTAGTAGTAGTAGTAGTAGTGGTGGTAGTAGTAGCGTTTATAATATTAATATCTGTAATAACACAGTGTGGAGCTATCAGCAGAAGCAGGCTTTGTAATTTGTATGGGGGATGCTCACCTGCTTAAACACATGAGATGAAATCAGTTTTCGCTTCACTGCATGTGATAAAAAGATGCCGGTAAAAGATCTTTCATCGAAATTCAGAACGCCTCAATTTCAAATTCCTGCCTGGAGTGCAGCCATGGAATAAATAAATACATACATTTAAAAACAATAAAGCAAACAAATGAAGGTAGGATTTTTTTTTGCACTGGTTATGTGCGTTGTGTTCATGGATGTGACGTGCATTGATGCTCACCTGCAGATTTTCCCCCGAGGGCTGGTCATGAGAGATCTGTAAGGCTGGCCTGCTCAGAGCTCGGGATCAAGGTGTTCTTTTGACCTTGGTCTGCTGAATTCAAAGCCCAGGCTTTTGTCAATGTACGAGGGAGTCTCTGCCACAAGCTGCCATTGTGGAACAGCACAGCAGAATGCCTGTTAAATGTGTAAATCTTCCCGCTTCAGCGTAAGTCTTAATAAACCGACTGACAGCACTGAGAAATATTGCCGTAATTAATGAGTTCAGGGTATTTTCAATTAAGGGACTCTATTGGACACTGGTACCTTGTACCTTTTGATAAAATCGTCCTTCACCCCCCAGCCCCCCAGCCCCCCCTCCTCCCAATCTCCCTATTTCCTTCGCCTCAGATCAAAGAGCTAGACGGTCTTTATTTCCAGAGATTAATGCCGGTGAGCTGGGAAAGAAAGCCGAGAAATGTCCCCTACACCAGCAGTCAGTGTTCCCTCAGCTTTTCTGTGACATTTTAGCATCATAAAACGTTAGGAGAACACTGTGTGGGGGCAACAAAGAGTGAAGTCCGTCTGAAAAAGGGCAGTCCGTTCTCCCTCTCGTAAACATTGTAAAATATGCAGTACAACACAGATTACACATATTTTCTAGTGTCAAAAATTCTTGAATATGCTCTAAATGGTATCAGTTTCATGCTACTTTCATATGTAAATACCTCACGTTATATGGAACAGCATATTGCATTCTGCAATTTATGCTTTCAACAGCTTAATTGAAGTGCATAAATTTAAACACACTGCTGGTAGATAACCGTGGGAGACCCACAAAAGGAGTGGTCAGCAGGTGGCATTTAATCTTTGCATCAGGTGCACTCCAGAAACAATACATACAGGTTCCAGTTGGTTTCATATAATTATGCACTACACAATAGTCTATAATTATTCCAACAATTGCACTGCATTGTGTAAGAAATAAATTCAGAAAGTGGCCATATTTTATGTGCTTTCCCCCTGGTATGCCTTTTTTAGGGTTGGATTTATACAGCTTGCAAACAATGGCAGTGTGTTTGCCATTCAGGTAGCCAGGTCATCTCAGACAAGCTGATGTTATTGCTGTTAGTAATGCTAATGGTAGGTTGTTTAGAATGTGTAACTTCCTTTTTTCCCAACTCTTAACTCCTTTTTAACCCTGTTTATGTCTATACCTGTTGTGGGAGTGAGTGGGCTTTTCTGGAGTAGAAGTTTTGAGTAGAGAAGTTCCCTGTAAACTACGAAAAGTTTGTGTGTGACTTGTTTTGGAGGGGTGCCTAGAATGAGCAGCCTGTGCTCTAGACTAGGTAAAAAATTTAAATGTTTGCATTAACCTGTTTTGGATTTTTTTTTGCTAGATCTACCAGTGACAAGTGGTTCTAAGACACAGCAGAAATGCTGTGGCAAAAAGCAAGTCTATACAAGAGGTTGTTTTGTGTAGCTTACAGCTTCAGTTGAATGTCAGAAACAACACCATCTTACCTGCATATATTGAAATGTTGCACTGATTATAGGCAACATTAAACATATTTCCCATCCTCTCAACCATCATTAGAAGCAAACATTTTAAATAGCCAGTAAACATGGAAAATATGTAATCACAGAATTAGCTTGCATGCATTGTGCAGTGTCCTATAAAACTAAGTTTGTGTGTTAGAGTAAGAAAAAGATGCAGCGTTTTCTTTTTATTCCCCTAATCAGGCAGAGGTTCTATGTTCAGCAGATTGGTTTTGATTGCGTGCATGTTGGCAGTTGAACGCCGGTTCCGTGGCGTACCATCGGTTTGGATGGTTTGTGTGGGGTTGTCATTGTGATTTAATATTGAGTTACAACGTGATGCTGTGCAGCCCAGTCTCGTTACTGGAAAGCTGGCGAGTCATAAAGCGGTGACCTGCGGTTGCAGTTAGCTTGTCGTGGAGAGTGCGGTTGCAGTTAGCTTGTCGTGGAGAGTGCGGTTGCAGTTCTTAGAAATCAGTCTCTATGTGGCACACTGATGTACATTACTATTATCATAAGTTGGTGGCTCTAGATCATTTTGACTTGCACTTATATATAAATGTAAATATTCAAATATATTTCCATTTTCTTGATGATCACACAAAGCACTGATTGCAAAGCCCTCAGCAGAACAACCCTTTGACATTTAAAACGTTTCAAATCCAAGCATAAAGCTAGAGAGAGTATAATCATATTATAATTGCATTCCTGCCTATGAATAGAATGAACTATTTTGCTGTTTGCTGAAATGGCATAATGAGATACTGTAGTTGTAGTTTTCCATTAAGCGACAATGTGCTTGCAGTCAAATGGAAGGAAAATGTTGCTTTCTATTTTGGTTGCTTTTCCGATGTTCAGTCATAATGAAATGGTGATTTCACTAGTGTAGAAGAGAATCTTCACAATTCAAAGAACAACCGAAGGTCGTTTTGACATTGAACAGTTAAAGTCCCCAAAACGGAGAGAATGGACGGCCTTTTGAGGGCCACTGCTATTGCAGAGGCTTTAAATTTGTAAGAGACTGTTTAAACAACACCGCAGACCCATCATATTACAGCATTATGGCAGAGAGCATACTGTTTACTATGTTTAATATGTAAGCTTTACTCATATTTTCCCTTGCTAATTCAATGTGGCTCTTTTTGCTTTTCCATTTTCTTGCCTGAAGCACACTTACGTGAGTAAGACTGTACACACATGCAAACATGCACATTGTGCTCGTAGATTGTACACAGTCTGACAGCAGAATTAACTTTTTAATGTAACACTCCATGTTATTGTTGTTATTGTCATTATTCAGAGATTACGGATTTCTGTACAGTGTAGATGTATCCATTGGAGAATGTGGAGGTTTGCCATTTGACGTGGGTCAAAGCGATGAGGCCAAGGTTGATGACCCCCCATTCGGACCTCATAAACAAAAAAAAAAAAAAGAGGAGAGGTGGAGGGATGGGGTGGAGGAGGGATACTGTAAACAGATATAACACAGAAAAGAAGTCATATGTGGAATTTTTACATTAATGGATGGGACCGGTTTGGCTAGGTCTGGCTAATTTTTGAACATCCTCCACCCGAATTAGCAGTTAATATTATTATTATTATTATTATTATTATTATTATTATTTAGCGTAACAGTGAAATGTAAAGGAATGTATAAGAAAGGCCTTCTTCCTCTGGCTATTTTTTGTCCTGTTTTTGAACGAAAGATAGCTCAAGAACTCAAATGGATAGCACTGAAAGGGGTGGAAACAAGACACTGTATACAATATGGTATAAGAGAGCAGAAGCAAGATATGGGAGGAGGGGGAATTGTTTTAGACCTCCAGCATGCTGCATAGGTCATGATTTCTGAAGACATTGCGTATTTCAAGAGCTTTTGTCTTTTTGGAGAGTTTGAGTACGTTGAAATATTATTTAGTAACACTGAAGAAGGTTGCAATATTGGTTCCAGATTGATAGTGTCTAGCACTACAGCATGTATATATATATATATATATATATATATATATATATATAGTAGTGCTATATGGTAAGGTGGTGAGCCTATGGTAAGCCTGTCTTTCCACCTCACCCATTCTACCCCCGTGTGTCTGTGCCACAGTAATGGCCACCCTGGGATGGGGGAGCACACAGGTACAAACCTGGAACCGGTTATTCCACTCTGGCTATGCTTTGTTTGAGTTGCTAATTGTCTGATGCTCTGTGTGTGTGTGTGTGTGTGTGTGACTGGTTTTCTCTGATGAATGATTGGGGGTATCTGTGCGCGGTAGGCGTCTGTGCTGGCATTATGCAGTGGACTCTGGTTGCATTATTATTCAGGTCTGTGTTGGTGCTGATGTCACAGCCCTTCACGCCAGCCGTTAAAGCCTCATTATCTCCGCAGAACGATAATTACAAGGTTGGTTTACCTCGAGAGCTAAGTGACTCTCTGTCGCTACTACATTTCAAAGGTTAACATTCGAAAGGTCAATGCTCCCTTTGGCATTTCACAACATATGCTTGTACATTCTTTTTATTATCATTATTCCTACATTTTGTGTTGTGTTTTCAATTAATATTCACATGGCAGAGAAAAGCAAGATTATCTGGCCAGCATATGGAACTAGATATGCGCATATGGACCTAGATATGTGCATCCATGTGCGTCATCCATGAACTGAACCCAGTGAGTTAGATAACATTTTCTCCATATCAGTAGGAAATATCACAGTTAAAGTCTTCAAAGCTTGTTTGTTTTTGGATGTCTTTGAAAACTAAACTTGTAGCATTCAGAGGATGTGAAGATTTGTCTTTTAGCGGAGGTCATCCTGTTGTTGTCCTGGGGGAGAGATTCGTGGAGAAATGGGTTTTTCAGGTGTCACCTTCCCAGAGCACGAATGACAGTATCTGCAAGGCACCTCAAACAATAAAAATCTATTTCTACCTGCACAGGGTGTCACCAAGGCAATGGTGTGTGACTGCTAACCTCACGAACAGGAGCTGCAGACGTCTGCAGACACCATCTAGAGGGCGGAGGAGAGCAGAGTGTGAGGGCTTCCAGGGGACAGCTCTGTGTTCATGTCACCAGCATGACAGCAGTGTGGCGCTGGGACACTCGATCCCTGCAATGTTGCAACATTGTGCCAACAGTCCATGTGCCCCTCTAATCAGGGTTTGCACAAAATGTACAACCACACACACACACACACAGATTGAAACACACAGAGATGCATGCACACGAACACATGCATGCAGTCAAACAAAACATGCACATGGACTCAAACAAAACACGCATGCACACAAACACGCTCATGCATACAAGGCACCACACGAACGGAAATAAAAACACATACAGGTAAAAACACGCACTCAGAAAAACAGACTGCACATCTATAGTTGTGACTCCATGGGTATTACTAATGCAAGACTTTGAAGGCGTTTGGGAGTTGTAATGTCTTGTTGTAATGTCACATGTGGACACTGTTCAACCAATTGCCCAAAAAACTACCCTGTAACAGATTAAATAACAAAACACCAAAATGGCACCATATATTCTCAACCCTCCGGCTTCAACAATGCAGAAATCTTACAGGGATTAATCAATCAGTTAATAGATTAACATGATTGTGGCCTCCAGACATTGTGCGCTGTCGTGGTCAAAAGTCCCTGACCGCTTGGATGTTTGGACTGTCTGCTCACTGCTGAGTCATGGTCTTAAGCAGCCACGGTGTGGCCATCTCCAGACGGAATCTGTCTCCAATGTGGAGGCCGTCACCACAGAATGAGTGAGGGTTACGCTCTCTGTTACTGGCTGGCTGCCCAGGGGCCCCAGGGGGCCACTTACACGCCCGGGTCATCGATCCTCTGTCATTGGAAGCACCTCGTTATACATAGAGCAGAAAACACAGAACATAGACCTTAAAACAAAAAAAAACAACAAAACTCAAATAAACCCATAAAAGGAGAATAGTAGAGCAAAAGATCTAATCAGAGATGCTGTCTAACAGAGTGGTGTGTCATTGTGCTTATTACGCTTCCTGTAGGTCTCCATCTTTCCTTTCGCACTATGCCTTTTCGTTGCTCACTTATAGCTGTGGCTTACTGTGCTCTGTTGATTCTGCCACACAGGGGTTAGGATCAGAGTTAGGGTTCGGGTTAGAGATAGGGTTAAGGTTAGAGTTAGGGTTAGGGTTAGAGTTAGGGTTAGAGATAGGGTTAAGGTTAAGGTTAGAGTTAGGGTTAGGGTTAGGGTTAGAGTTAGGGTTAGAGATAGGGTTAAGGTTAGAGTTAGAGTTAGAGTTAAGGTTAGGGTTAGGGTTTGGGGAACGGAAGAAATACGGAGTGAAAGGAATATGTTTAGACATCCTGGCACACATCCTGAGTGTTATTGTGCTATTGTTCGTCTCTAGCTTTCATTCTACACAATGCCTTAGCACATTTAGCTGGTCACTCATGAGCTGTGAGTTACTGTGCTCTGGTGTTTCTGCCTCACTCGCTTTCTCTCTGTTTTGGTTCAGTGCCCGTATATTTTAACACCCAATAAATCATCTTGGACGAGGCTGCCTGCCAGGTGAGGTCAGGTGAGCCACCTGAAGGTGTGCTTCGCACGTGTGCACACCTGTGCAGAAATGCAGAAGCGTCACCTGTCGGACAGCAGGTAGCTGTCACCTTTATGTGGGCGCCTGTAGCAGAATCCTGCTCCAATGAAAACGGCCGATCACAATGCCTTTGTTTTTTATTTGTTTATTTTTCCAGGCTGAGGCTCTTTGCAAAATGCAGACATCTCCTGATCACATACGCCTTTCTTTTGCTAATTGATGTGCTGTGAATCGTCTGCTTCAGTTTCTAAGAGGGGGCATTTTACACTCCATTCCGTCGTAATGGTCCTGCAGGCAGCTATTCTCGGGTAATGGAGGCAAAGGAGAAACGGTGATCATGTACAGACATAAACTGCATCAATATTGACCTTCTAAATATAAAAGAAAATCTGTTGTATTATTCTGTTCATATGACCATTCACAATCAATCTCCACCCGACTGGTCTGAGAAAATGGTGCTAAAAGGCAATGTTGTTCATTTACGGAGTGGCAATACCACGTGATTTGCCCCTCAAATAGATACAAAGAATGTCAATGATTTCCTGGGGCATGTGAATGGATTTAATTGTAGTGTCTCTAAGTGTATTGTGATGTGCAAGTGGTTTCAGAGGTACTTATGTTTCTTCCAACTAGCTTGTGCTTTGTCTGGCCAACTATTGAAACTTGGTCATGCAGCACTTCCAGTGTTGTTGACTCTTTATATGGCTTTTGCTTGTGTTGTACTCTGTCTCACTTGTAAGTCGCTTCGGATAAAAGTGTCTGCCAAATGAATAAACGTAAAAGTAAATGTGAGCGTGTGTTTGAAGCACTGCGCGTCCGTTTATGCCAATCCTCTGATCAAAAACCCAGCCGTTTGAAGAGCGCTACTAAACTGCCACATGAAAAAGAAATAAATAGTAAACAGGCACAAAAGGAAATGCCGACGCAGTCCAGCTGATTGGTATGTAATAGACGCTCTTGGTTACAGACGATATCTGAACATTTGTGTGGTGCTACACAGTGTCTCCCTGCAGATCCACAGTCCTGACAGCTCCACAGAGACCTGCCAAGCAGAAGCCGATTGATACATTGAATAATGGGGACAGGGAGACTAACGTTCCTGTCCAATCGATGGACCCAATGAGGCAACGTGAAGCAACGCGGAGTTCTCCCGGAAACGTGGAGCTGGAACTCATTTGTCTGTCTCACGGGTCAGTGTCACACACAACCAATCAGGTGCCAGTCCTTACAGGTGTGTCTCCATGTGATGCGCTGATTGTTTGAGGGTTGTTTTCTCTGTCCTCCTGCAATGTCTTGTTCAGTGGGGGATTGCTGGTTGGTTTTGTACTTAAATATGTGTGGACTTGCTGAAGGCACCGAAAACGACTCCAGGCTCCATTTAGCTGGACCTTTTGTTATTGTCTGCAGTAGGACCGCTAGAGATCGTATACCTCATTAATGAAAGCATTTTGCTGATAAATGATTCAGACTCCACCCACCCACAATGCACCCTGTCCTTAACATTATGTAATAGAGCCCCCCACAAAAAGTATATACAGTGCGAATAATAATAATAATAATAATAATAATAATCATCGTCATCATCATCATAATAACCTTTTTTTAGTTAAGGACAGGGAACGTGTATGTTATTCGAGGATTGACAAACACTGGTATGTACATACATTAAGGCTACGATATCTGCACAATGTCCATGAATGGATGCCTGAGCTGTGCATCTGACATGTAGGCCCCTGGCAGGTTCTCATGTTGAAGCAGTGTCAAGCGCGTTGCTGAAACACCAGTACAATGTTGTCAGAATGTTACTGGATCTGCGCTCCTCAAGAGCTTTGAGTGCCGGATAAACCCACTTCATCGCACGTCAGAGGAAACGCACAGCACAGATTGCGTGTTTATCCCAAGACTTATCTAGTATTAAGAGATGGCTTAATCCTGGCAGATTTATTATGGCGGGAGATAGCATGGCTAATTATAGTTTAATTAACAGCGCCCGAGGATTCAGATGACTATGTTTAATGTTGCAAGTACCAAATTACACAGAGCAAGATGGTTTTCCTTCAGAAAGGAATTATTGATCTTCCTGATACTGGATTCTTCATTATTCTGATGATCCTCAAGGAGGATGGGAATGAGGGAGCTGTGTTTTCATGTGGGGGTTAGAGCACCTGTCCACGGCAGCAGGAGGTTTTGTGTTCAGAACCCATTTCAATCTTCCTAAGAACTTTTAGATGCTTAATGCTCAGTGGCATGAACATGGCTTTGGGTAGCAGTCTGGAAACAGACTGGTTTTCAGCTCATAAACTGTGACAAGACATTTAGTCTCAACCCCAACCTGACAACTTGGATGGATGGGAGACAATGGTTTTTACTTTAAATGCTACTGTGTTTGGATGTGGACGAATGGATGTTTCTTTTGGTTTCCTGCCAGTCCTACAACACTTTGCTTGGAAATTCAAAAAAGGGTGGGGAATGCTCATATTTACACAACATTATTAGCAGACTCTTTTCTCCAGAACAACTTACATCAATTACAGATTTGTACAATGTTACTAATTTATACAGCGGGATATTTTTACTTAAATCCCTGGCCCAAGGGTACAACAGCAATGCTCCTGTGGGGAGTCGAACTGGCAACCTTTCGGTTACGAGTCCTGCTGCTTAACCATTATGGTGCACTGCTGCTCTGGAAATAACGTAACGGTGACAGGTGTGTGAAAATATTCCCTAGACCCTTCGGAGGTCACACAAAACCCACCTTACCATCGTGACAGTTATGTCAATGCAGAGATCATTCAAAAAGTTCTCAAAACATCTTTGTTGTTGTTGTTGTTGAATTCACACACAATCTACAGTATAAGGAACTGGTAAAAAGGCAATGCTGAATTTCCGTTGTCATTGACAAGATCGGACAAACCAGCTCTGTTTGATGTAGTTCTAAACCTCTGTCAGTATGATAATCACAGTTTGCCAGTGTGTCCCTGTTTGTGATTTAATTTAAGCCCAGTGATGTGATTTTTATAGATTTTGAAGTTGATCATCGGTAAGTAAATTCAATTCTGTCTGTGCCAGCTGCCTGTAATACAATAGACTGATATTGTGACTAACAGTACCAGCTTTTGTACTGGCATGGCAGAGCCTTCAGTTAAGCCCCATATGATTGCATTGATTTTCTGATCAGGCCGGCTCAATGAACTGAGTGAACCTTTTTCCCATCACACTGGGCGTTTTTTTTTTTTCCCATCACACCATTCAGCACCTCGCTTCTGACACCAGGGCTTTTCTATCGCCCGGCATTCTCCGCCACTAACACCACGCAATCAATGGCGATCAAACCGATGCGCTGCTTTTGTTGACCCCTGTCTTTTAAAACACACCTAGAGGCCACAGAGACTGCAACATTTGTTTATTACGCTGGCACGAGCGATCGGCTCGTGTCTGAAACGAGGAACATGCCAGCGCGGCATTCAGCCCTGAAGGCCATGTGGCAAATGCATGCATGGTTCTTTTGCCTGGTTAATTCCGCTGCTCAGCAGATAGTAAATAGGGATATGATTAGTGTTGCTGTAAAAAGCTGTGCTGTGAGATGACTGTGCTTTGAGAGCCCTGTAAAAAAAGCAGTGCTGTAAAATTATATGGTGTGAAAGGATTCAATGTCAATGGGTTTTTGCCTACCCTGTAAAAACTCTATGCTGTAAAAATGCTGTGATGTAGAATCATGTAAAATATTTTGCTGGAAAAGCTGTGCTGTACAGCTCTCTGCTGAACACCCCCCCCCTCCCCCCAGTGTAAAAAGTTGTGCTGCTATAGATGCATTGTAAAACATTGTAAAGGGTGTGTTGTAAAGTGCTGTGTTGAAAAAGCTGTGCTGTGCAAGGCGCTGTGCTGAAAAAGCTGTGCTGTGTAAGGGTGTGTTGTAAAGCGCTGTGCTGAAAAAGCTGTGCTGTGTAAAGCACTGTGTTGAAAAAGCTGTGCTGTGTGAGGGTGTGTTGTAAAGCGCTGTGCTGAAAAAGCTGTGCTGTGTAAAGCACTGTGCTGAAAAAGCTGTGCTGTGTAAGGGTGTGTTGTAAAGCACTGTGCTGAAAAAGCTGTGCTGTGTAAGAGTGTGTTGTAAAGCGCACTGTGCTGAAAAAGCTGTGCTGTGTAAGGGTGTGTTGTAAAGCACTGTGCTGAAAAAGCTGTGCTGTGTAAGAGTGTGTTGTAAAGCGCTGTGCTGAAAAAGCTGTGCTGTGTAAGGGTGTGTTGTAAAGCACTGTGCTGAAAAAGCTGTGCTGTGTAAAGCACTGTGTTGAAAAAGCTGTGCTGTGTGAGGGTGTGTTGTAAAGCGCTGTGCTGAAAAAGCTATGCTGTGTAAATCTATTGCTATGAATGCCACTGCCATTAAATACTGCACTGTGACAGAATGCACCATGCTGTGTCCGGCGGTGCCGTGAAAGTCCACCAATCAGAGGTGTCGGCTGAGGGGGTGCGGGGTTGCAGGGCCCCTGCCCCCCAGTGGAGCGTGTTTAAGGCAGTGTCTGCTTCATCACCCGGGCTGACGCTTCCCCTCCAGGGGGACAACAAAAGGGAACTGACAAGGCAGCCGGCGAAATAAATGGACACTAAATTGTGTTTCCCTGCACTGTCTCCTGGTGTCTGGCTGTTTACTTTGAGTTAGAGACGTCTCCTCCGTCTCCAGAATAAAGCTCCGTTCCCTCTGTGTCTCCCTGCAAGATTTAGAGCAGGGCTGTTCCCGGCACACTCAAGGAGGAAAAAATGGCCACGGTATCAATCAATAAATCAATCAATTTATGACTGCAAAGGAAACTGTATATGTGGCATATACAATGTCTAGAATCAAGTGTCTTATTGCCTATAGTGTCTGGAATTGATTATATACATCATGTGTATTGTCTACAGTTGAGTGTCCTTCATTCTAGAGTGTCTGGAATAGAATACAGACTGTCCAGAATAGAGTGTCCTATGGTCCATAGCGTTTGGAACAGAATATATACAGCATCTGCAATGTGTATAAATGAGGTTACTATAGTCTATAGTGTCTTGAATAGAATATATAATGTCTAGATTAGAGTTTCCGATGGTCTAGAGAGTGTGGGGTATTATATGTATATAGCATATTTAATGGGTGAAATAATGATTTCTGGTCCAAAAAGTCTGGAAAATAATATATACAGCATATGTAAAGTGTATAATAGTGTTCTATTGTCTATATTATGTCTGGAACAGAATATTTACCATATACAATGTGAGGTATTGTGTTCTATGTTGTATAAAGTCTGGAGTAGGATATTTACAGGTCATATAAGGTGCAGTATTGTGTTCTGTGGCCTGTATCCGGAGTGGCTGCCCTGTTGCCCCTCAAAGCTTCCTGTCTGGGCCCTGAGGTGCGAGTGAAAGAAAACACATCCATTATAAATCGGATGGATGCTATGATGAAATATAGTACTGCTGGGTGATTTTGAAATGTGTACAGTGCTATAAGAGTATAGACACAAGTGTGGATGCTCCTCAGCTCTTTAGGGCGGCATTGTGGTATGGTTGTCATGAGCGGCACTCATACCCGAAAGGTTGCTGGTTCGATTCCCCAATGGGGCACTGCTGTTGTACCCTTGGACAAGGTACCTAACCTAGAATTGCCTCAGTAAATTTCCAGCTGTATAAGTGGATAACATGTAAAACTGTAACCTGTGTAAGTCACTCTGGATAACAGCATGTGCTAAATGACAGTAATGTAATGTAATGCAGTTTACCCCTCTGGCATCTCACCAGAGGTACTCACAGAGCAGAGCCGCAATTCATGGTGGGAGAAATACCCATTCCATTACCATCACCTGATATGAAGTGACATGACATGATTTCCCCTACAAATGAATGCGTGGATGGGGGCGATGCAAGTAAAACCTTTGAGAGTTAGGATAATAAATTAATCCCCTATAAAATTTAATAAATAAATATGGGTATATTCGTGTTACTTTGGCCCATTGACGATGAGGCTTGTAAATTCTGGCTCTCAGTTAGGAGGAGGTTCTGTGGTCTAACGAACAGAGTGTATTGAGTGAACAGGCAGCTTAATGTGAGAGCTTTAATCCGGTGGCTCTGAGCAGTACTCTACAACAGAAATGTCAATAACCACTCGCATATTGACAACAGTTTGAAAGCATTTTATCTTCATTCTCTGGGTATGGACAAAGACACAAATGCATGTAACACTTCTAAAAAATTACCAAAAAATAGACTCTTGGGTCTTGGCTGTGTAAACGTTGGGTTGGCTGTTGTTCCTCTTGAGAATTTGCCCCTCATGCCAGGGAGTTATGGTGTTGTAGCCCAGAGGGAGTAACTCATGCTGTCTGGATCAAGTTGTCTCCCTCGCTTGCTGATCACAAAGCCCTATGGACAACACACGACACTCTCTCTCAGATGCCGCACGTCCTGTGTTGCTTTGATGCTAAAGTGGCATTTAGCTGGGATGGTTATCAGAAAGGCTATAATCTCCCTCAGCCATTCATTGAGTTTGACAGTTTACATCCATCTGCAGTGTGTGTCCTTTTTTTATCAAGGCTAATCGCCAGCGTTTCCCACGCCCGGCCTCACACTCCGGCAATATAATCATTCCGTCGATGCTGGGACAAAACACTGCTTTGTTCGGATTGAATTCTTGGACATTATCTGGCCTTTCGATTCAAGTCTTTTAAAAAGAAACGTTTCAGTCAAGGAAAAAGAAGCGAGAGGGAGATTATGAAATGACTGTGACAAAGAAGACACAAGGCCGCTTTAATGTGAACGCTTACTCTGAGCGAATTTTCACTTTGCCTGGAGTTGGCTTGTCGCTATCCAGGACTTTCTCTGCCATTGTCCCCTGGTGGTGGAATGAACTTCCACACCTCATCCGCTCTGCTGAGTCCCCCTCTGTCTTCAAGAAACATCTGAAGACACAGCTCTTCCACTCTCACCCGAAACACTTACTAACTAAAGTAACTTCTCATGACTAAAAATACTAAACTATAAAATAAAAAAAAATTTTTTAAAATTGTAATGGTTTAATGGTTTAATGTACAGGTTTACCTGCTAGTTTGTGTCTTGCCTGGCCAACCCTTGGAACTTTGTCATGCAGCGCTTCTAATATTGTTGGTAACTGTATGGTTTTTCGCTTGTGTTGTATTGTACCTCCCTTGTAAGTTGCTTTGGATAAAAGCATCTGCTAAATGAATAAATGTAAATGTAAATGTCGCTCTGTTGGGCGGAGCCTTATTCCTTTCTTTCAGCATATCGTTATTGAGTTCTCTTCAATGAGTGCAGATGTATCAGACCCCATGATTAGGTGACTGTGTCCTTTCCAGTCCTTTACTTAATTACTCTAATCATTTACTGACACTTTCATTTACTGGCATTCATAACGTTTATGCAAATGAAAATTAGCATCTGAGAATCATCACGTTTCTGCCACATTATTTGTATACTGGGAAATGCGGGGGAGTGATTATTTCATTAGCTCCTGAACTCGTTTGGCCAGGGGAACTGCGTGGAATGGAAGCTTTGTGGGATATGAGCAGGATGCCCCTGAATTAGAATAACCTTTAGAGCTGTTTGCATGGAAATAGGCTTTATTTTCGTAGCGCACAATGTCCTGCATCATCCCAGCTAACCGATAACATTGCTGAGACATTGTGAAAACGTTTTATTAATGTTGCTGAAAGATTGCAATAACACCCCAGCGGGTCAAGTCTCACTCCCAAGGCAGAGCAGCTTCTGAGTGAATAGCCGTGTAGCTTTAGATAGCTCCTAAAAATATAATGAACCGTATTAAATATGCATTATTATTGGCATTGATTGAGCAAATCTATTTCTCAAAGTGTTGTAATGTATGGTTATGGGATTTCTTTGAAAATGTCTCGCACGCGTATTGGCCTCGACAGCATTTAAATGAATAAAACATTTCCCTGGAAAGAGCCGAGGTGAAGAGTTGGATCGGGGCGGCGAGTGAGTGTGTGCTGTTCGCTAAAGATATATTTCCTCTTTGAAAAACATGGAATTCTAACCCTGTGGTAAAAGGATGATGCAAATGTTTCTGCTGCTAAAAGATACACAGTGCAGGAATTTAGAGTTTTCTCAGCAGGTGTGGGGGTAGGGTGAGGGGGGGGGGGGGGGGGCTTTTACCCTCTTTTGTCACAGTGCAGTGGCCTGGCAGGTGGAGTTGGGGTGTGGCTGACATGCTGACATCCCCTGGACATGTGAGTCAGTTACCTGTCTGCCACCGGTGGACAATCGCCCAATCACCAATTGCATAACAACAGCCCCCTGTTTGTCTGAAGGGAAGGGAGAGGAAAGGAGCTGTGAAGAACAAGTACCATCCTGTGAAGTTAGGGGGTAGTGGGATTAATGGGTAGGATTTTGGGGTCTAAGAGTAGCTTCCCCAACACTTCAGATTTGTTTAAAGATTGCGTGACAGGGATAGTCTTCTGCTCCATGTAAAATGCCCATCCACACCCTGGGTGGTGTTACAATACATAAAAGTGATAATCGTGGAGAAAAAAAGTAACATAACATTTCTATTGTGGAATGCAAAGGCTTTTCTCATTTCCATGAATAAATTTAGAGAAATACATAAATGCTTTAATACAAAAAGCATTTTTGGAGGAGATGGCCACAGAAAGAGCCCTTTCTTGGGAATATAACATTCTGATACGATTATGACATAAAGCCTATGCCTTCACCATATGATCATGCCAACATAAGAAATGTGATGATGGCTTTGGTCAGAAAAACATAATCAGAATTAGGGAAAGCAAAAATCAGTATGTGATTGGACCCACTGCAGTTTGCGTTAATTACCAGCAGCTGAGTGAGTCATTCTAATCACCACGGGTCTGGTCCTCCACTCTTAGTGATGAATTCAGATATGAAAACACAGCTTCTGTAATCGCAAAGCTACGTGTGTATGTATTTATGTATTTATTCATTTATTTATGTATATAAATACATCCGTTAAAGGTCAAAGCTGAAGTTCAGGATGCTGATGACAACAGTAACGAGGGTGAATCCAGGTGACGTGAGAAAGATGGGAGCTTTGCGTCAGACCTCACGCAGCAGGGACCATCAAACGGTCAGTGCCCGTTCACTACAGAGAGTCCTGAAGGCGCGCAACGGCGGCAGCCTCACAGGTACATGCCGATTTAACCGGGGGAGAATTCTATGTGTAGCAGAATTAATTTTAATCGGTCACATCCTTCTCGCGAAGCCCTGAATAAGTGGTGACATCGGCATGACACTTGGCAAACCTATAGAGCATCTGCCCTGATGAGGGTTCATTGTTAAATTCATATATAATAATTATAATAATAATTCATTTGGTCCATGGTTAAATATGTCAAGCTACATTGTCTGACACACATTGTTTTCCCCTCTGACAATCTGCACTAAATCTTTGCTGTAAGCTCCTCAGAGCAGCTTTCAGGTGGGAATATATTTCATTCCCAGGTGGATGCTGATTCTTAAGTGTCATACTGAAAGTTGTATGGGAATTCATGAATTAATAAATAAAATATAGTAAATCACTTTCTTATGTAGTAATATCAATTATAATATTAATATTATATATCATGTAGAATCATATCAGAAATTATATAAACATGTTTAGCATATGATTTAGAATTATAATTATTTATAAATGTTAAAAGTAATAATTAAATATATGTCTCTTATCTCACATTGGTCCTGAAGGGAGCAGACCCAATGGGGAGGTCTAATGGTGAAAGGCTGTGTAGAGCATTCCCGCAGACTGATGTGATAAGGCAGCTCCAGACACTTTAATTGAAGGTGGGAACGGTTGTTTGTAGGAGGATTGCTTTGAGACCGGGCTCAGGGAGGGCGGGAGGAAGTGGGTTGGCGCGCACACAGATGTCTTGTGGGAAATGGAGGTAACCAGAGGGCTGAGATGGGAGGGGGGCGAGCTCAGAGAGACGGGCACTGCCGATAAACCCTTTGCTACAGAGCAGCCGTGATTAACCCTGCTGATCCCTGCCCAGAGGAATTCTGGGAAAGGACGGATAGATCTCACCTGCGGATGCAGTAAGACAACTCCACTCTACATCAGGAGTAGCATGAAGAAAACCACACACACACACACACACGCACACACGCACAAGCACATTCACTCACTCACAGGCACTCATTCGGATACACATACATACACACAGGCATACTCACACATACACACACACACGCACAAGCACACTCACTCATTCACGCACTCATTCGGATACACATACATACACACGCGCACAAGCACACTCACTCACTCACACACACTCATTCGGATAAACGTACATACACACAGGCATACTCACATACACACTCACACACACGCACACGCATGCATACATATTACATATATAAAGCACACTCAGTCCCACACATCTGCACGCACACGCACACACACACACTCAAATGCGCACACACACATACACACACAGACGGGCACATTTATGCACGCTCAGACAAACACATTAATTCTTGTTAACTGCCACAAAAAAAAAAAAAAAAAAATTGTACAATGAACACAAAAACAATTCAGAATGTGTAATGGAGCCAACATATGCATCAATTCGCAGGAAACCACAATTCATCACTCTGTGCCAGGTGCACATAAAAGATGGGTTTTGTGTGCGCCGGTTAATTCAGACATTAGAAAACAAAGACAGGGAGTCAGAGGAGCAGGCAGTCGACGCACGCCACTCTCAGTCCATTACACATGGCTTGTTTTGATGTTTGACAAGACCAGCAGGCGCTTTGAAGCGAATTTCAATTTGGGTAAATTAGTCAAATGACCTGGCTGTGAGCAGGGTTCAGGGAATTAATCGCTTTGATGGGAGCTCCTACCAAGATCCTATCTGTCTCCTGTGGGTGCAATGTAAAGCTGAATGGTAAAAATACCTGGCGAGGGAGAGGCAAACACCACTCAGCTTTCCTTCGGCTGAGGGGCGGCAGTGGCTGTGTGGCTCCTCTCCTCTTTATTATGCATTTATACATGACAAATAAAGAGGAGACAAACACAGCCAGTCTCTCCTAAAACACAAACATAAACCATCCTCATTTGCACGCATTTAACAAAAAAAAAAAAAAAAACGCACACCCTCTCGCAGGCCTTGTTTTCAGAGCTGTCTGTGATTCCGCCATGGCATCATATCACCATTATCCTGCTTTTAAATCCCAGCTGATGCATGTGCTCCCCCTCCCCTCCCCCCAGCACCTTTACCCTGTGATTTTAACCCCCTTAAGCACCACCATAATGCATCTCCCTGCATGTCCCTGCGTGTGTCTGTCACGCATGTCTGTGCTCCCCTCTGTCACTCAGACCGCAGCTCGTGCTGTGTACGCCTCACGCCTGCTGAGATCAGGGCACGAGTGTGTAACCCACTGTGTAATGCATTACGTCACGCAGCAATGGAAGGTTTACCTTTAGCACATGTTATTGGCGCAGCTGTGCAATATGTAACATATCAATCATCAATCAGCTCAACGCAAAACCCATAAAAACACCTGGAGTTCAATCTTACATGCGACCAAAAGATTGACATTCTGACAGGGTATTCGGCGTGTGGAGCTCGCTGTTGTTATGAGGGTTTTCCTTTCTGAAATCAGTCAGCACGTTTAAAAGGCATCAGAAGGGAATATCCATGCTTTTCTTGGAGACGCCACACGTTATCCTAATTGTTTCAGGGAGCCGATTCATTCTCAGTTTTCTGTCCGCCTGCATCTGCTAGCGGCGTGGCTGCATTTGCATCCGCAGTGAGGACAGAGGAGAGATTGCGTCACACAGGGACATGCCTCACGCTGACCTACTTTATGTAATGGCGAAAAGTAAAAGCATGATGAGCGTAAGTCTTTGTGTTGAAACCGCTGTGCAAAGACATGTAATCATCGCTGATGGAACAAACGGCCTCTCTGCTCTCCCTCTAAAGAAGATCATATCTTTGCCCTCCTGGGCAGAGATGAACTGCTGTTTTTTCGAGGATCCAGGGCTGGTTTTACCGGAAGGTCACGGTTTCTAGTCCTGAGTGGGGGAATTGTACCTGCAAGCACCCGAGAGCGAAGCACTTCTGCTCAATTGCCTCAGCACGGATCCAGCTGCACAAATGGATAACATGTCAAATGTAAACCATGTAATTCAGCCCGGCTAAGACAAAGATCCGATATTATCTGACACTCACACTAAGAGTCCTGCGTGTTTTTCTGTGGATTAAACTGAAACCCCAGTGCAGAGGAGGACTATCTCATCAGGCTGCAGTGTAAACATTATAAGTTGCAACAAGGCTTTAACTGTAAGGCTTTTTTAATAACTCAGTTAATACAAAAACTGTCTAATGAATGTAGGAAGAAAAAGCTTATGTTTGTTTAGTCACCAAAATGATAACCACCTTTCAGGCACACACACACACGCAGACACACACACTATATATAATATATATATATATATATATATGCTTCCAGTGTGATTTATTAAAGTATATTTCAAAACATTGTGTTACTCTTTGTCCTTGAATGAAAATGAAATGGCATAAAATGACACCATTACTATAATGATACAGTGATGTACTATAATGCTGTGGGGTAAAACCATTTTGATGTGCATGGTATCAAACAAGGGGTTTCCAAAATATGCATCTCTTTTTGATGTCCTCGCTTTTCAGAACAAAGTAGAGGAGGTAGAGTGTGAGGCTGTAAGGATCTGGCTTGCACAGCAAACATGCTAACATTTATATTAATGATAAGTATCTGGATTACACCATAGACATGGTGAAATCTATGTTAACTATAAGGATTTGGATTATGCAGAAACATGTAAACATTTATTTTAATTGTAAGGACCTGGATTACATAGCAAACATGCTAACATTTATGGTAATTGTAAGAAACTGGATTATGTAGTAAAAACGCTAACATTTATGTAGGCTATAAGGATCCAGATTATTTACATGGAAGCATAGGTACTCATCAACTGTCACCTAAAATGGTGCCATGAAAAAAAAACGCTCGGACGAGCTACGAATCTCTAAAGCCACTTTCTCTTTCATTCTGGCTCTGAGGAATGCACTTCAATCCATCTGAGAGACCACTAGTGTTTCAGTTTCACACTGCATTTTACCACAAGGGACTGAAGCGACTCCTTCATCACTCTTTAGGATAGTATGGAGGGGGGAAATATCAAGCAGCACTTGGATAAGACAGAGAAGAACAGACTCTCAGCTCAGTTTTAGCTACAGCATGGACAGCCACTCCAATTCAAGGAAATTCTGACATTACCTACAGATTACCTACAGATGCAATCAATTCATTCACAATCAATTCACAATCAATTCACAGTGACACAAATGCACATGAAGTTGCAGTCCTTGTTTTGATTAAATAACTAGCTCAGTTTTTAATCAGGTGATGGGTAGCAGTAACTAATGACAACACAGGTACCACTGACAGTGATGGGGAATACGATGACTTTATAATATAGTAAAATGATATAGATGGCAAACTGATCAATAGGAATGGCACAAATGCAGTAGGTGGGTAGCTGTGTTAGATAAAGCAGCCAAATGTGGGTTGATGTTCTCAGATAGCTAGCTTGCCGGGTGGCTTGTCAATGGTACTGCTGTGTATGCTACACAGTAGCTAGCTAGTTGCAAATAACCTCCTTTTTTAAGGGTTAGGGTTAGGGTTAAGGTTGGCTGCAAATAAGCTCCTTTTTTAAGGCTCATCCCTCACAGCAATGAGGAAGTGTGCAGACACCGAGATGACTGGCACAGGAAAAGACAAAGACCTTTGTCTCAGCTGGGGTGCTGAAGCATTCTGCTACAGAGGTCCTGAAAGGGGCCACTGCAGGCCGGCTGGAGCCGTTTTCTCCCGTGCCTGTCCCCTGCCTGGTGGCGCATTGCTCGATACTCCATTTGAGGGCGTGAAGTGGGGATAAGCTGGTCTTTTCAGGGCCGTGTTATTGAATGTAATGGATACAGCCGCGCAAAACACCAGTTCTGAGGCGTCTGTGAGTCTCCTGTCTGTTGCTGGTGTTTTACAAAGTGAAAAAAAAAGACTGAAGACGCCACGTCCTTATCGTAATGAAGAGGTGGCATCACAGCACAGACACTCGTACCACGGCCAGGCTCTCTCTCTCTCTCTCCCTCTCTCTCTCTCTCTCTCTCTCTCTCTCTCTCTCTCTCTCTCTCTGCATCTCTCTCTGTCTCTCTTTCTCTCTCTCTCTCTCTCTTTTTCCCTTTATGAATGGCACAATAACCATTGCAACAGCACTGTGCTATGGAGTGGGAAATCGGTAACATTACGACACCTGACAAAGGGGGCTCTTCAGTGCGTACCGCACTTTTGCGACAGATTCTGTAACAAAACCCCCGGTGATCTGAACAGGTAATTGATCGCTGATGTAATCCTTTGAGGTGCACTCGACAATGTGAAACTTAGCCAATGAGGATCGGATTAGTGCCAGCCCACCCAAGAGCAGCCTTAATCAAAGTGTGTAACCTGAAGAAAACACTCAGCTGTACGGCGTGTTAAAATGTGAATAACTCTGGGCATCTTTTGAGCATATATATTGAATTATATTAATTAAATATGCAAAGAATAGTGCGCTATGACATATGTATTTCTTACTATTTTCATCATCAATTGGAGACAATTGATTATAATTTGACAACAGTGGGTGGGTTGATTTTGGTTATTACTGGACAGTGCTAAACTGTGAAGGAAGGCTAGCGTTAGAATAGTTGATTTCTTATGCTGCACCTCTCTGGGGGAAGATGCTAACGCCAGCAAGCAAGCAGGACTCTCTCACCTGGGGATCTACAGCAGGGCCTGCTGCAGACTCAGTGAACCTGAAAGCTGAGTAAGTGCGGGTGTCTAAACGAAACACACCTATGCCCTCTTTCATCCGAGGAACAGATGTGTGGCGGAGGATGTTCTGTTTCCCAAACTGGAGGAAAGGGCCACAGCTGATACAGGATTCGATTATCCAGACAATAGATATGTGTGGAATCCTCTGACATTTGAGGAGGGTAAAGAATATTTTTTTTTCCCCACCATCCTTTGAATTAACTTTAGGGTTTTATTGCTGTATATATCACCGTATGGAATGAATCTACTGTAAGCTAAAGCCCTCTGTGCTATGCGTAACTGTGCCTCGAATGCAATCTGTCGCGTGAACTCACATCCATGAAATGACTCACCAGTGAAAGCTGGGACAGTGAGGTCAAAGGTCAAAGACATTTTCCATTATCTGACCTGTCATTATGTGCTCTTTATTATTATTGCAACTGAATGGCAGCTTAAAAGAGAAAGTCACAAGGTAGACTGATACAGCCATGCTTCTCTAGTAGGTTGCTCATTTCCTTGTTTAGTGTGCTTTATATAAGACATTTAATAAATAAGTTTTATGCTTTGTCCTATGCAACATTACGGGTTTGGTGGTTGTAACTTAGAATTAGTGATTAGAATAACTGCTTTAAGTTGAATCCAAAGCATGCTTGCAGCGGAACTGAATCTTGGTTTCAGTTTTTCCCTTTAATAAGGTCCGAGTCAGAGTTAGCTGTCTTTACCCATAGTGCTTTGCCAATCCTGCTTATTTTCATTGATTGCTTTTGTAATGCTTTGATATGCGGTGTCTGCCTTGGAGTGCAGAATGCTCATACATACAGTAACTTTCAGGTTACAGTTACGAATGTGCTAAACTCAAAACATGCATTTATAATCTTCAGACCTGCACACAGACATAATCATTGAATCTATGCATCTCTATCATTACTGCTGATTGAGGTTTGCATCTGAAGTCTGAGTTGTATTGATGGTAAATAGCTGTCTGCACTTCGCAGGAGCTGTGAGCAGTTTGCTTTATAATGAGCCTGTGTTGAAAGAGTGGGATCCATCTGTTGGCCTCTTAGGCCTGTCTGATTTTATCAAACAGGAAGGCTTTGAGGGCAATGGATTTTTATTTTATGTTTTTTTTTTTATTTTATTTTTTTCAACTGTGTTTTAATGCCTCGGAGAAAACAGTGCCATTGCTAAGGTGCAGCTCAGTGTTCACAATGAAATTAGGACAAAAACAGGACCCACATTTTTCCATTTTCCCCAGTTATATCCGTGAGTGTTCTGGTGCGACAGCGCTGCCGTGCTTCACTCAGGTGAGTGCTATACATGGTGGCTGAAGTGAGTGCCACCACAGATGTTTCTTTTTTTTTTTTTTTTTTTTGCATCCAATTATTTATTTATTTTTTTTTTTTTTCTGAGTACACTGTTGTTTATGATATAGGAGTTCTCATACAGTAGTTTCATGGATTTTGTTCCTACATCTCTTTTTTTTTTTTTTTTTTTTTTTTTTTTTTTTTTGTAGTGATAGTAATGAAGCATGGAGGTTAACATTTAGATACCATTAAAGGAAAAGGGGAGAAAAAGGAAGAAGGGGGAGAGAGAGGAAGAAAAAAAAAAAAAAAAAAAAAGAAAAAGAAAAAAAAAATGGGGGGGGTCAATTTGTTGGAAAGTTCAGAGCTACAAGGATGGGTTCCCAGGTGTTACTGAATAATTTGGTCTGTTTATTGTTTTTAGCTGTGATTCGTTCCATTGAGAGGTAGTCTGTTAACAGATTAAGCCATTGTGATATTGAAAGTTTGTGCCTGTATTTCCAGTTTAGGAGTATTGTTTTTTTGGCTATTGTTAAGGTGACAAGTATGATCTTGTGGTATTTGTGAATATGACTGATGGGTGTGAGATCTCCTAGAAGGCAAAGGGACGGGGACAGTGGAATGCTGTGACCCAGAAATTTGGAGAGTTCAAATATTATGGCTTGCCACAGATGTTTCAAAGTAATCCATGAGAGGAACTATAGAAATTAATTGATTTCTTCATCATCATTGCCATCATCATCATCATCTTCCTATAATTGTTTTATTCGTAGTAATAATAGTACCAGTAGCAGTGCTGGTAATAACATTCCTTTAGTGAACCAGTTCAGGATTCACATATACTAACATCTAAAACCTGAAGTGCATATGGGCAATACTGACCTATAAGTGACTATCTCTGACCTATAAAATGCAACCAACACAACTTCCCCCCGAGTAAGAACCGCACCTCTATAGCACTGGTATGAAAATGAAAGAAATGGTTTTAATGAACTTGCTTCTGTGTCACACTACCCTGTAATGAGAGCACACTTAAAGGCAAAGTGTAAACTGTGGACTGTTTATTCATCATATTTAAGCTGACTTAGCCATGATTTCTGTCACACCTGTGTGGCCTGGTTTTTTAGGCCTTGCATCTTTAAGCTGCGTCTAAAGCTGGGGGCATCAGAATTGTTTCAGATTTTTCTACAAACACTAACTCCTTTTGATTAATCGTCCCTGACATTACTGGATAATAGCAAATGTCTTATATTCAAATGTAATTCAGATGCACAATGAGAACATCTACTGAATACTTAGAGAACTGTGCAAACTGTGCAAAGGGCTGAGTAAAGTTATAGTATTCTTTGGGTGTGGAGTCGTCTGTGCATACAGAATCTAAGCCTTTGTGACATCATCAGAATAAATATATTCTACAGGGGGAAAAAAATGGCTGTTCCAAGTATGCCCTTCAATCAAAGCAAACAAAATAGATAACTGGTTGAGGTCTTGGATCCACTTTCCACTGTGAATTTATGATCAACAGCTGCATTTTTCCCAGAATCCGTCTCTTGCCCTTTTCTCAGTCATCTGGAAATCAGAAAATAAATCAGCTTTGGACTGTACCGTACAATTAAACTTCTTTCAAACTCAGTGACCACTGAGCTTTGTAATGAATTCAGTGAGCTTGTCATAATTAAATGGCATAATTAGAGTAAAATGGAAATCTTTGAATCCAAAACAGTCACACACTGATTTGTCAGCCACAGACAGCACAGATAAAAACACGCATTTCAGTTCAGACACTAGACTAATCCAATTTATATAAATAATTACAAAATAATATGTTTTAATTATTTATGAGACAAAAATGATGGGGGGGGGATGTTGATTTAGCTGCAGACTGAGACTTTGGTCTGATTGTAATTGCTCTTCTTCCAAAAAACGCCTCTGACCTCTGAACGTACTTCTTAAAATAGTCCCCCCACTTAACGATCCTCTTGACTCCAATTCGAATGCTTCATTAGTTTGATTTGATTAACAGGCGCTAATTAAAGGTGCCTGGAGAGCAGCTGTGTCTGCGAGGTTGTCGTAGCACCGCGCCTCAACAGAGACAACAGCACAGTGGAGAGAGAGATCAGGAGTTAAACACCGCCATTAACAGCCAGCAGACTGAATCTGGCCATCCATTGTCTGAAGCACCGAGTAGGTGGATTTGTCTGTAAACACCGCTGAGGCCGCAAACCATGAGAGATCGGCTTCTCCAGTCAGATACCAGTCACTGTGGTGTCTGCGTAAAAGAGGGCCGAGCTGGAGCTGAACTCTCTCTGAGTTCGGCTCGGCAGGAAGGCGCTCACAGCAGTCGCAGCCGCTTTATTGGCTGTCCGAGGTGAATCGCGTCCCCTGAACGCTTGCCGTGTTACATGTTTACAGTGATGTGTTTAGTGTAGAAACTGAGGTGAAACAGAAGTGACTTGAGGCTGACAGTGATTGTGTCCTACACAACATGCAGCCTGCACTGCCTTTACAACTGGTCACATGCTATGTAGAGATAAATCAGAAAAAATATATATAATAATAATAGTAATAATTCCTCAGTCATGTGAAAATACCTTTCTACTTTACAACACTTAATGACAGTCATTTTTAAAGATGCACCTGGATTCATTGGCAAACGCTTTGTCTGAGGTAATTATCTGTGGCAAATTATTACCTTATGTAAAGGTGATAATGTTCTGAAGGCTCTTATATACACTATATATACACTTATATATATAGAAAAAACAAATAATTAAAAAAATATATATTGCGTTTATTTAGAATTATCATATGGTAGACATATCATATGGTATCATATGGTATGTCAGTCTTTTAATTTTCAAAAGCATATTTTCAGACACAGGTCTTTATTATGTTTACATCATTTTTATTTTTCACCTGAAGGCAAGGTAAATTAGATGAGTGAAATGAAAATTAAATAAAAAGAAGAAAGAGGGAAACATTTTTAATGCATCCATGGCATCCATAGCTGTGGAGTAAACTACTGAAAGCTAAATACCACAGAAGAAGCTGAGCAGGGACCTCCACTTTGCTTTCATGCTGAGCTCCACAAAGCTCACCCCAGTCAAAAGAGCACTCACCACAGCCCTAATTATTCTTTATTGATTATTGTAAGGTTAATAAAGGCAGGAAGCAGGTGCTGAGTATGAATGCACATTACCCAGAATACATCTGGACCTTTCACAACTCCTCACCAATCATCCTGCAAACGCAAAAAAAAAAAAAAAAAAAAGTACGACATTAATAATAATCAGGTTTGAAGAAACAGCACCGCGGTGCTGTGTGTGAAGGTCTGTTCCTGCAAATGCAGTAATAATTAGTGGTGCTGATTAGTCAGGTCTTTGCCCTTCTAACAAAAGTAATCCACTGCTTGCAGATGGATGTTGAAGACATGCAGTGCCCTCATTATTTACCTTTATCCCTTATTAAAGCACATACAACATGAAAAACGCTAACATATTTCATCATCTGTTCTGCTCAGAACATAAAACCACAAAGATGTTAAATTAAGCATCGAATTAAGCATTCAATATACAGAACAACATTATGCCAATCATCACGTCAACCACATAAGCTCCCTTATTCTGCAAGTCTAGGTAACATACCTAAATAAGCACGCGTCTGAGTCCTGAGTAGGCAGCACAGAAGATGATGACACGTACAGTCTGTGTAACCTCATCAGTATGCACTGTGTGTTTCTGACATCTGTGATACGTGTGACCTCACCAGCGTGTGCCATGTGTTTTTGATACCCACGGTATGTGTGATGTCATCAGCGTGTGCCATGTGTTTTTTTTCTGACACGTACCTCACATGGTCCTGATGAACAGAACCAACCTGGCAGCGTGATCCTGTGGTCTCAGAGTCACGTTCGCCTTCATCTCACGGGTAGGGGATCCTGCTGACGCAACCATAATGCAACAGAGCGGTGGGAAAAAAAAAGGCCCAAAGAAACACTGCAGCACGCACACACCTCCCCGACACTCAGGTAACCGCAGGTGCGTGTCTGTGCCGTGAAGTACCGGAGAATGCAGTCACATCACACGAAAGGATTCCCTGCAGCCGTTACCTCTAACGCAACAGCATGACAATCTGATTGCAGAGTGAAACAAAAAAACAAAACAGATCTGAAAGGTGGAATTCTTGAACCATTGACAGAAAGTGAGTCATAATTTATCCCTGAAGTGGTAATAACAGAGGATAATATTTGGATTTGAAAGATCTCTTGAGGTAGAAATTCTGAAGCACATCACTTTTATGCTTGCAGGTGTATTTGTTCTTGCAGAAATGACTGAGAACCTGTTTATTTCTCAAAATCAAGTCTACAGATTCTTCATTTCCCACCAGAAACCTGTGGATACAATTACACAACATCACTGTAACACTATCCAACACCCACCACCTTGGGAGAGACAGCAATGGCTTCCCAGTTATGTGAAATACGACTTCAGTGTTATATGTGCATAACTATGAAGATATAGCATGTTCCCTGTATCATGAATATGGTTTTCGAATAAACTGTCATACAATTCACAAGCAGTTGATATAAGACTTTATTTGTTTTGTATTAATCTAATTTTGCAGTGATAAAAAAATGAACACCATGTGCAACCAGATACGAGTGTATTGAATTGTATTGATTCTATGGCTTTAGGGACAGGATTTTTTTCTTGAAATTGACTATGTATGAAAGATTGCTGTGGTACTGAACCCATGCTGTAGTTCCTAGAGTGGTGGTGGTGAGGGTCTCCTTGCGGACTTTGGGATGTTGTATGCGTTTCCTGGTCCTGACCGCACGCATACTGTCACCGCTCTGACAGCGGCTGACCTCGTGTGCTGCCTGTGTTTAAACGCAGTCATCCACACTGCCGTTGCTCCTCTGTTTTCCCAGGCGATCTGTCTTTGCCTCCCTTATTTGATTGTTCATGGTCTTTTTTAAAGCCCGTCAGTTTAATTTGCCTGCCACGGAGAGGCCCGCTGCAGCAGGGCAGCCTTGCTGTGTATCTGCATGGCCAGATGCAGTCCTCCCACCAGCCCTCTTTCAAAAGACATATGCTTTCAGCTTCATTTCCTGATGTGGTTATGCAAGGATACGAATAGTGATGTCAGTGTGTCTGTGTGTGTGTGTGTGTGATTGTATTTGAGTAGTCATGCCTGTGTGTGTGTGTGTGTGTGTGTGTGTGTGTGTGTGTGTGTGTGTGTGTGTGTGTGTGCGTGTGTGCGTGTGTGTGCATGTGTGTGTGTGTGTGTGTGTGTGCGTGTGTGTGTGTGTGTGTGTGTGTGTGTGTGTGTGTGTGTGTGTGCGTGTGTCTGGGTATCTGTGTGCAAGTGTATGTGTGTCTGCATGTGTCTATCTTTTCTGTGTCTGCGACTGTGTTAGCAGATGCTTAGGGCAGATATACTGCACTCCAGAAAGCACAAGATGGATAAACCTGGTTGTTTTTGCCTCGTTCCCAGCTGCACTGCTTTCTCTCGCGTCCTTGGCAAAACAAAGAGAATGTTGCCGGAGTCATATTCCACGTAAAGAAGATAAATTATGCAGCGTATTGATTAAAGGAAACTGCTCACCCCACCTCTGTTCCCATGGCCGTGTCCTTCCTTTGCTCTCAGCTTAAACATTATTTCTTTGCACCAGCATGCAACCCAGTTGTGAGGGACAGGATTAAAAGGTTTACTGGGCTTTAAAAACTGCAGAATTCTCACGGAATGTTTTGGAAGGCAGAACCGCCCAGAAGAAAGTTCCAGTTCCAAGGCTGCCTATGACAGACTGCGCTGTATGTAAATTCACAATCATTTTTGCCTTTAGTCTGCATCGTGCAGTGATTTTTAATACTTCACAGGGACGATAACAGGGCTTTACGCTCATCAGTTCTTGCTAAGATGGTATAAAGCAAATGCCTCAGAGAGATATATTATTCTAATAGAGGGCCACAATTTATATAGTAAATAAACATATGAATGCTAAATGTATATTTACAAATACCAAAATGCAACAGTGTATGCTTTAAGGCAATGCTACGGTGATGGATTGTAATTGTTAATGCACTTTTCTGGTGTGGAGTTGAGACAGGCATGTGGTGTGAATTAATTGCTGGCCTGTTTGACTTTCTGGTAGAGAATTATAACTTAACGCAGAAATGTTAACAACATTCAAATAGAAAAATTCTCACTTCTGTGAATCATAGAATGACCTGTTAAATTGTTTACAACAGCGGGTAACTATTTTTTCCCCAGGCAGTATGGATACACGACACTGTGAAAATAAACAAATTATGCATGGCAAAAAATTACACCTGCCTTCCTACACCATATTTCAGTGCAGTTAACTTAAAAAAAGACAGAAGATGTGCAGAACGAGGATCTCGCCAGGCTTTTGATGAAGAAGAGAACCTGTCGCATTGCATAAAGAATCAAAGACTCTGAAATGAATGTAGAAAATAAGCCTCTGAGCACATTAACAAACCACTTAGATCTCTACTACTACCCCTGCTATGATGATGAGGGTGATGATGATGATGATGATGATGATGATGATGACGACTGCATTGTGGGACCTGAATTGCTGTAGGAAGCTGCTGTAGCTGGATATAAGCCAGCTTGGAAAAGGGCTTTTTCAAAGAGCAAATAAGAATAATAAGAGCTGGTAATTGCTCTTGAAAAAAATAAATAAATGAAAGAATAACTGTGAATTATCTGTTGTAATTGAGCCTATTGTTTAAGGGCCGGGGCTAAGTTCTGAAAAATTGCAGCCAACGCTAGACAGAAGTCTCAAAATGATAAGTGCTTTACTGTTCTCTGTGTGAAATAACATCAAGATGTTTCTTGCCTGGCTTTCGATCCAAATAATTTTACTGAAAATCAGTGTGAATGAAGTTATGGCTTGAAACTACATGATGACCACCAGTCTTTGATCATTTGCATGAGCCTGATGTGAAGATATGCTTGTAACCAGAGGACCAGTTTAGCCAGAGTACTGGAGTGAATGATGTCAGAGGCATTAAAATAGGACTAGCTGCACGCTGGGCAATAAAACAGAATATGCAATTATCCATTGTGCAGGTATATGGAACTATATATCTTGTATAGTTTACTGTCTTCTGAATTTAGATTCATTTGGATACATAAACAATGGTTGAAAAGTACAGTTCCTGTTCTCTGTTGAATGAAGGCTATTTCCTACCTACGTCTGCATTTACTGAACACATAATTATACACCACCCCAAAAAAGAAAAGAAAAAGTCATAAACACATTTCCACATTTCTTCAATTATGCATTAAACATCATTTTGTTTTTTAACTCGTTTGGCAGTCCCCATGTAGCAAAACGGCTGAAGAAACAAATAAAAATTCATGAATGAATTCCCTTACATCTTCCTTTGAACGATTGCTAAGAAGGTGCCACTTGGTTGCTTTCAGAATAATAAAACGGTCTATCTGTCTTCACCAGAGAGCCGCTCCACTAATTAGACATGCTGCTGGAATAGAACACATTTTGTCCACAAAATGATAGGAGATACAAGTGCTGATTTTATTTCTGTAAAACCCCATAGTACAGCATGCCTGCAAGTGAAATATTACAGTAATATCAACAGGTATGGCGTCATTTAATGATTCATTGTTTGTGTGAAGGCTCTATTGATTTAGATATTCCTTTATATATTTGAAGTGGGGTCTGCAAAAATGAAGTGAAAAAAAAAACATAGCTTGGCTATTATATGGAATATGGAAAACACATCCATACATATATTTTTATCCACTGCTGTGAAGCACTCATGAAAGTTTGAATTTATTGTGCAGAACTTACAACAGTTATATAAGGTCATTTCCTTTTAAGAGTGTCTGGCGAGAGAATAAACATCTACCGCATTGTAAACGAGCTCAAAATAAACTCGAATCGAGCACTTCCAGCTGTAGATGAGGGTTGGGATAAATACGCCGTAAGTATTTTCATCCCAAACATTTCAGTCGTCAGTAAATTTTTGAAGTTTGAATTGCATTCCACCCTCCCAATATGTTGCATGTCAAACTGAAACTAAAGGAAATGCAAAGGTATGGATTAAGGGATGATCTGGGAGACACCCATGCTGAATAAAGATCGCGTTTCTCTGTGTGGCGGGGGTGCGGCGGTTTTCGAGAAAGGCGACAACATGCACGGCAACATCCCGCACGTACACAAAAACAAGGAAACTAAAGCTTTCTTTCTTCGCACGTCCCCTGGTGGAAAGCAAAGCCTTAGAAGACTCCGGGTTTGTTGGGAACTTAAGTCTTCATGTAAGTGGAGCACTTTGTATTGAGGAAAAAAAGATAAAAAAGATCCTTCACAGCTACAGACGAGGCGGGGCTGCCATTCAGCGCAGCCCGTGTCCCGTTCACGCCTCGCACCTCGTGCACGTGTCTCCGTCGCCTGCTCTGCGCGCCCCGGGAGCGTGACGGGCTGGAACCGAAATCTGATTTTTTTTTTTTTGTTTTACTTTAACTTTAATTATTGTTTTACATTAACTTTATTATTATTATTATTATTTTTTGTTTTACGTGAACTTTATTTTTTTGTTTTACTTTAACTTCGAGCCCAGAGTGCGCGCGGCCGAACATCTCTCGAGGAGAAGGCGGGCTCGGCACGTCGGGCGTGGCGGGAAGGAGAGAGAGAGACGGAGAGAGAGAGAGCGGCTGACACTGTGAAAACGCATAGCTGGGTTTTCCCGTTTGTAACATGGATGAAAACGTATCAGAGACGCGTCAGAGGCAACGCGGGGAGGTGTGTTACCGATGTGTGTGGGAAATTCATGTCAGGCTGATGTGAGCTGTGGTGTGGACTGTCATAAACATGGATTTTCCCGCATGTACAGCAGCTGTTCCCTTACAAGACAACTCTTCTAGGTCGCGTCGGTTGTGGTGCTGGAACTACAGGCTGCCGGTGGCTGTGGGAAAGGCCGCTGACCCTGAATTGATCTGAGGAGCTGAACCCTTGCTGGGCGCAGGTCAGTTAAAAAGTGAAACTCCAGGCATGTTATGATTTTTGGTGAAATTCTATTTATTGACTTTCAAGCTATCCACACAAGGGCACATTGTAAATACAAAGCGCATATTTGAAAAGTCTCACCAATATGTAAATAGTCAAAGGAAATTCACTCCCCCACGCTCCCTAACCTCCAATAATAAAATAATTAACTGCAAATAAATTTAAAAGAAGTTAATTTGTGGTCAACAATTGTTAAAATTGGACAGTATTTAAATTGAACAAATAAGTAAACTAAAGAAAGGAATGGAGAGATAATAAAGAATAGAAATACGCGGCCTCTGTCCCAATCCCCGACCTTTTGATAGAATGATAATGGTAATAGAATATCCTACCTATTACAATATGGAATAACTTTTTAAAACATGTAAGTTTATGTGGTAATGACTAAGCTGCCGTCGATATGTCAAAAAAGGTTATTTTGTGCCTGACCGGATGGCCCGTCACCAACACTTGATGGCAGCTTGTGTCATCAGCTAACCCGGGAAATGGAAAAACAATTTCCCAGGATAGTGAGGCACGCTCCCTGAGGAGTCGCATTTCAGCGGCTTTCCGACCGCTGGAAAAAATGAGCGGCTCTTCCGTGATCGCTGTCAGATGCGCCTTCCCAGGACCCCCTCTGAGCAAACATTTACCGTTGCATGAGCGATCAGCGGAGGCATGCTCTGCCCCTGGGCGACATCCATGCAGGTGCCATGATGCTCTTTGTGCAGCTCAGACAACCAGCTGCCCATCAATATTAAGCTACAGTGATGCGCTGCGCTCACACAATCAGCAACATCTCGCACTCTCAGCTTGGCACTGTTTGTGCATGTACAGCACATGCACGCATAAGTGCACCTCCCACGGGGACCGGGGGCGGGGGGGTCATTATTTAGTCTCATATTTATTAGAATGGCTTTTGCTGCTTGGCTTTAGCCATCCCGGATGATTGACAGGAGTGTGGCATTTCAGGCTTACCTTCAGGTTGTAAAAGCCAGGCTAATGGGAGAATCACACACCTCCCAACCTAAAGCAAGACAGCAATATTAATATTACTTTTAATATTAATATTTTATACACACACACACACATATATATATATATATATATGTATATATATATATATATATATATATATATATATATATATATATATGATTTGTTTATTTTAACTGGACGGACTTAAATAGCTAAAAGTTAATTCCATAAACATACAAAAAAAAATAAACCAATCAATCAGCAGTGGCAGCATCATCAGCATCAGGGATACTAATAGGCCTTTTGAAGAAACAGGATCAGTTACATTAGCTGAACGATGGGGCTTCAAGCCAGCATTCTTTTGAAGCAATCAGTAAATACTGCAGCTATTAATTTCGTCCCCTATTGTGTGAGGGTTTTGATGATGAGAAAGTCGTTGTGTATTGATAAATTGCTCGCAGTTGGAAGTCTCAAATCTTCTGCCTCGATTAGATATGTTTCATAATGAAAGATGATCACACGCGTGGTTATGCATATGTGCTGCAGTGCTGACGATTTCCTCTTCATCGATCCACACATTACACAGGCTTAGCAAATGGTTTCCCAAAAACTAAGCACTCAATGAGGAAAAAAAAGACAAAAAAGCAGGATTTTGTGTTTCATTTTTTTCTGCTTGAATTAAAGAAACAGGAGGCTTAACCTGCTGCATTTTTAACCCTGAAATTTTAATTAGGAGCTCTTTAAATTTCTCATCTGTCAGTGTCGGACCACTGTATAACCATTAATGAGAAAACTGAATAAGAAAGTTTCCTGTAGAAAAAAAGACATCCCGCCCGTGCCTACAGAGCAGTTGGTGTTTGGGTGAGGGAGCTGTGGGGCGGGGTTTGGGTCCTCCTTGGGAGGCTGTAACAGCTGGTTCACCTATCCCACAATGCACCATCTGCATTGAGAGCAGCTCAGCCAGGCTCAGCAGCAGGAGAAAATACAGAGGGGTGCAACTGCAGTTCACGGGGTGCATAAAAAGTCATAAATACTGCATAGAAATTGAGATATAAGGAGACAACTGGGGGTGCACTGAGGTCTGTCTGTGGGTGCAGTGCACCCCTAAGCACCCCCATAGCGCCGGACCTGGTTGGGGTTCCCTCGCGGTGGCGGAGACAGCTGCATTTGGGGTGTTTCCCCCTGCTATATGTGCGTGTGTGTCCTTCCCTCCCACCTGCACGCACGCACACACACACGCACGCACGCGCACACACGTGCACACACGCACACACACACACACACACACACACACACACACACGCGCGCGCAAACACACACACACACACGCACGCACACACACGTGCACACACGCGCACACACGCACACACACGCACACACACGCACACACACACACGCACACACGCACACACGCGCACACACACATGCACACACACACACACACACACACACACACGCACACACACACACACACACACACGCACACGCACACACGCGCACACACACACACTCAGAAGTGCACACAGAGAAAGGGAGGGATGTCCTTTACTCCTCCTATACTGACATGAAATATATTGTAATATACTGAGAAATATGTTGCCCACCACCAAGACCATATTGCAAGAACTACATTAATGCAAAACAGAAATTGTTGCTATATGTCAAAATGGCAATAATTTACATAAACATTTTGATTAAACTAAAAATATACACTATAAAAGGTATTGTAAATATATAATTTTTTTGTACGGGCTGTGGGACATCTCGGGATCAGATTGTGTAGTGTGCGAATGGCATGATGGCAGCGTGGGGCGTATACTGTCAGGTGGAGTTGCCGAGATACAGGGATGCAGAAATGTGGTCCGCACACGTGGAAACCATATTGTTGAGCATCTTTCTCTTAGACAGACCTGACAGGTGGTGTGTCACTCATTCAGCCAGTCCAAGGGTGAGAGGAGACACTCTGACTTAATTGCAGGCCAGTGAATAAGGACAAGCCCGCAAGGCGAGGTTCTCCGGCAAGCTGTCAATCACATCTCTTTTGGTCCGTTCACCGTCATGGCAAGTTTCAGTGTAACACAGTGCATATCTCTGTCATAAATTTTTCAGTACTGCTGGTGGGCCATATCAGCTTGGCCACATTCAGCATCATAAAAATAATCAATGATGATATTTATACTGTAGATAATGTGACATTGGATAGGATACATTACAAAGTATTAAAAAAAACTTCTTAAAAAATGCTTAGGTACATCTAACCATTGTTAAATAATTCTACATACCTCTTATATCTACTTACACACACACACACACACATATATATATATATATAACATATATGAGTTGTAACTATATTTAATGGATACAGTATAACTGTATGTTATGTTACAGTTTATAGCTGTTGTTCTGTGGGGGCTGGTCTTCCTTATACTGCAGACACAGCCTCATTGGTCATAAACACTCCAGGTCACATTTATGATGGTGAAACAGAGAGGGGGGCGGTAAACCCCGCCTGTGTGCTGGAGCTGGCTCTTCTTCAGAGCGAGAGGAGGCTGCCAGCGTCTGACGGGGGAGAGGCCGCGCAGTCAGGAACACCCCCGCAGCATCCCTGACTGTGACACCAGCCGCCGCTGCTGCCGCCACCGAGGCGAGCGTTAGCCGCGGGGCGTTCGCGGGAGCTAATTGTAGTCAAGCGCCGCTCGTGCGTGACTAATCGTGTGGCATGTGAGCAGAGGCAACGTCTTGCTCTCGTTACCACCTCTGCACGGCATCATGGGAGCGGGGCGTCACGTGAGGGGGTGGGGGGGGCCGGGGGGCCGGGGGGTGTTGGCGGAGGTTGGGGGAGGCGAGAATGAAGCGCGAGGTTGCATTTCAGCTTTGGGCTCTCGAATCACAGCAGTCAGGGTGTTCCTGGGGGGTCGCGGGAGGAGGTGGGGGAGGAGGAGGGGGAGGACGAGGAGGTAGAGGGTGTTTGGCGGAGGAGGAGCTGCAGTCCTACTGCCCAAAAGCCCAAAGTGCAGTGAGAGAGGGCCAGATGGTTGAGCCGCGGCTCTGATGTCGTGATCCAGGTGGACAGGTGCTTCAGGGAAAGACGCTCGATGTCCTGGCCTGGCTGCATCACGCTCTTTGTCCTGTGGACACTGATCCGTCGACACTTATCATAAAAGCCCCTCTGTGTCCCCGTTCGACGTCGAGCGGGCACCTGCCTCGAGCGGTCTACCTGCTGCAGGTGCTGTCCTCACCTGGAGGCTAACAGGCTTTCCGTGTTTGTTTTATCTTTGAAACTCATTGGTTTTGATCTCCAAATGGATGTAGATGGTGAATGATGATGGTAAGGCACACTCCTGAAAGAAGTGATGCTCAAAGATGCTCAGGAGACCATCAGATGAAAGACAGAGACAGAGTGCATGTTCTGAACAGTGGGCCAAGATTCATCACAGGAAGTGCATCGTGAGTGCGCCGGCACACATCACTCACTCTGAGCAGATCTGAGCTCGTTCTCCAAAGACGCATGAAAGAGAACAGTGCATTACCTGTACAGTACACATTGTTACTTACATCACATTAAAAAGCACAAGTGCCTGATAGATGACATCACTTCCTGCTGGCTACTCTGTTTCGTAAAAAAGTAAAAATCTAACCTCAAGGAGAGATGGATGAGTTTCATTGACATTTTATATTTACACGTTAAAATGTCTTATGCAGTCCTAGAAATGGAGGTGTATCTCTCTCACTCACTCACTCACTCACTCACTCACTTGCAAAGCACTGAAACACAAATGGCTGCTCTCACACATTCACTCACTGAGTCATTCTTTCATTTAGTCATTCATTCACTCACTTACTAAGCACTGACCCACAGACCGTTGCTCTCACACATTCACTCACTCTCTCATTCACTCACTCACTTACTCTCTCATTCACCCACTCACTCACTCTCTCATTCACTCACTCTCTCATTCACCCACTCACTCTCTCATTCACTCACTCACTCACTCACTCACTCACCCACTCACTCGCTCACTCTCTCACTTAGAGTAAGAGGCTGACCGGGCGCACTCCTGCCCTGCAGTAACAGCTTGCTGATATGCATGCTTGCATGGCGGATGGGCCCTGAGAAAGTAGCGGTCTCTGAACACGGCTCTGAAAGCGTTGCTGCTGCCATTACGCTCAGGGGCTCTCTCATCCCTCTCTTTAATCTGGCACTCATCCCAAATAGACGGCAAAGCAAATTCGCTGTTTGGGGCTGTGATTTAGAGAACACATAGCCGCGGGAACTCGACAACAAAATTGCGGAACACCAAAAGTATCACCTCGAAGGGTGCAATTTGGCACAGGGAAAGGTGTTTGGGATGTAGATGAAATGGCCTTTAGATGGTCCCTCTCCTGCTGATATTGACAATGGAAAGCCTCCATTTTCATACATAATGACATTAAGGTAACGCCTCCATGTCCCTCCAGCGCAAGGTGTCATTCTGTTTACCAGGGTGATTTACAACCTATACACAAGCTTGCTTAATTTGTTATACACTCACTGTGAGATATGTAAAAAATGTATTGTATGCTATAATGGTTATGGCATGACATTCCTTTATGTTGTAGTTTAGGGGACATTGGTTTATCAAGAGATTATCTGTATTTTTTTCCTTTTTTTTTTACTAGGCTTAGATTTAAAGATGGTTGAACAGTCAAATGGTTAAGGAGTAAGACTCACAACCAAAAGGTTGCCGGTCTGATTCCCCATGGGGGTGCTGCTGCTGTACACTTGGACAGGGTAGTTAACCCACAATTCCCTCATTAAATATCCAGCTGTATAAATGGATAACATTGTAAAAAAAAACTGTAACCGATGTAAGTTGCTCTGGATAAGAACGTCTGCTAAATGCAATGTGTTTACAGAGCGAAGAAGACAGTGAAAAGAAAGAAAAAAGGCCATAAGGCTCCGTTTCTCTGATGTGTGTAAGCCCGCAGGGCACACTGCAGTTTCTGGGCCACGCCCCTCATTTGCTTCTCAGAATTTTTTCGCACCTCGGCAGAGGGGTGTTAACGCACCTCCGACACACCTGTGACACTGCTCTCAGCACCTTTAGAGTCTGTAACGGTAAACACGACTTCGGTGGCATGGGGGGGTGACACTTTACAGTTTTTCCATTCAGTGGGGGAGCGGAAGGTGTTACATTACATTACATTACATTACATTACATTGAATGCATTTAGCAGACACTCTTGTCCAGAGCGACTTCTAGCAAAATAGAACAAGTGTATCCATTCAATTTAAATTAGCAACAGCATCAGACCAGGCTAACATCACCCCCAGACCTGTGAGTCTGAGCATAACACTATTCAAGCCCTGGACCAAGTTAATTTGTGAAATCTGACAGAAACCAAGTATACTACGATTCAACAGTCCCTAGAACACAGAATCAAAATACAACACACAATAGTACACATAAAATCAAAGCAGATGCTAGGGGGTAGGGATTGGAGTAGAACTGAGACGCAGTCTGAAGAAGGTCTTCAGTCTGCGTCGGAAGATGGCCAGTGATTCCACTGTCCTAACCTCCGTGGGGAGTTCATTCCACCAATAAGGGACCGGTACAGGCGGGGATCATGTCTGAAAAATGCGACCCTGTCGGGTTGGGACAGTCAGTTTCCCTGTAGATGCAGAGTTTGCAGTTCTTGAGGGAACATAGGGTTTGAAGAGCAGTCGTAGGTATGAGGGGGCCGTCCCATTCACTGTCCTTTATGCCAGCACCAAGGTTTTGACCTTGAGGTGTGACAGGAAGGAGTCCATTTTCGAGAACCGATCCGCAGACGCAAAACCTTGGGGACCCCACGCTCCATCAGGGTACGTGATCGCACTCACTGCCTTGTGCGGGCTCGGCGGCTCAAAATAGCGCTGCAGCCGGCAGGCCTCGCGCAGCCTTCTGCGAATCTCTGCTTTCATACTCATGTTGATGATTTGGAGAAACGATGGAGCCCTTTCTGCGGAAAATGAGTCAGATTTTCCCTTCACTCGTCTGGATAGGGAGCCTTCGTCTGCCGTCAGCTCCACCTTTTAGCACCGTGCGGCATGGCTGTCCCCGGAGACGCCGTGCGAGACTTCCCGCTATTTTTATACGCTCAGAACTTCAAGAATAAAAGACTCAGGGCGGGCAAGGTCTCCTGAAGACCCAGGCTGCCGCATCTGTTTTGTTTTTAAGGCAGAGAAAAAGTAGGAAGGAAAAGAAGAGCGCACCACTTCAGAGAGAGTTCAGTCAGTTCACCGAGACAGAGCAAAGTACTGTGTGCATCAGAGAAAAGCTGCTGATGTGATTATGGCTGTGTCGTTCTGTGAAACTGTGATATGAGTGAAAATGATACACGCTGTATCGCCACACTCACTGTTTTGCTTTTCTGTGCATTCGTGGTTTAAGTAAAGAAGGAAAACCTGGAAGTATCGCAACAATGCAGTTGTTCTCAACATTGCTTCCCCCTGCTGGAGGGGCATGTAAATTCAGTTCCTCGTAGGTCTATGGTCTGTGAATGCCTACAAGATAACAAGAAGAAGGTGTTGGGCACAGCAAGTGGCAGTAGATTTTATTAAATATTGATCGTATTGAGTGAAAAAAAAGGTAAACGCTGCACCGAGTTTCTCGTAATGTTAGCGTTTACCCAATCGCTGAGATCTCAAAGGTGTGATCCATGTTGCTGGATGAGCACACCTTCTAGAACACGCCTTCCTCCCCAAAGACGCCTGCGTGGAGCGGTTTCACACCTGCCTCTGCTGAGACTCGGAGCAGCTCGTCTGGCGGGCGGCCTGAAACCACAGCGCACACCAGCCCTCCGGAAAGGTCAGCCTGGCTTGCTTTTTAAAGCAGAGCTGAGGACCACCTGAGCAAAAGCCGCGTACATCAAACACACCATGTCTTTCTGTTCCCGTTTTAATGGAAAGAACAGAAGGACTCCGGCAGGGGGCGGGGGTGGGGGGAGAGCGAGGAAAGGCCTCTTTAACACCTGGGATCATGAGTGAGGCACGGCATTTCAGCACCATGTCCACACTGCATCACCGGTTTGCTCCGCAGATCACCTGATACGGGGTGACTCGCATCGTGTGTATTTCACTCATCACCTATTTGTCACAGGTTAATGGGCATTTTATTAAGTGATTTCATTCGGTAATGAGCCAACGCTGGGTATTATATTGCCGCAATTCAGGATGCCCACAGTGATATATTCAATAGAGGGCACGCTGTAAGTACCACACCTGAGTTAGAGCCTGAGTGAGTGGGTGCTCTGAGTAACTGTGATGTAACATTATGTGAGCAAGTGAATGTGTGTACTTGAGTGAGGTACCGAGTGAATATAATGTAATATAACGTCAGTGAATGTGTGTCTGTGAGTCAGTATATGAGTACCCGATGTGACAAAATCTGAGTGAGTGAATGTGTGGGTGGGTGAGTGTTAATCACCTGTAATTCAGTATAGTATGAGTGCTTGAGTGAATGTGCAAGTGAGTGACCACCGATGCACCAGCCAAAAGAATTCCTTAAATAAGAAACAAAAATTTCACAATTTTTTTGTATTCACAAAAACAGAATACAAAATTTCCATACTGTGCTCCCCTGGATATTTTGTTTATTTAGCTTCTTGTTGCTACCTATTCCATTTTATGTTCCATTTTATAAATATTTGCGCTTTGAGAGCATTAACCGTGCTGCATTCCATGCCAATAAAGCTTTTTAAATTTGAATTTGAATGTGAAATCGAGAGAGCTGAGCTGACTTGGTGTGTGCACCGAGCTGAAATTTACGACCTGCACAAACCCACTCCATAAGCACAGGCCGACCTGACTCACAGCGCTGTTTAAAATAATGAGAAAATCCATCTCTGAGCTCTGTCTCAATAGTCATTTCCACTCAGTAAAGTACAAAATTAATCTATTGTGTTTGCCAATTAAATTGTCAAAGATCTTATCCATTTGTCAGTTTATTTTCCGGGTAGCTTGCGTGCCGACGTATTTGGAAATATTTTATTCTTGACAGAAATATCTGTCTGTAATAAACAGCTCAGTAATTGGACACCAGATCTCGGCAGATATTTAATCCAGTCTGACACCGGGGACAGGGTCTGAAATAGAAACGGCCTGTGCTTCTCTGAAGAGGAGGCAGCACGGCACAGCGCCGCCCCGGGCTTTTCACACAGATACCCTGCTTTATGCATCTGACCGCTCCCGCTCCTGTTGGGCTGCTCCATTATTTATGCAGTGTATTTTCCATTCTGACACCCTTCCCCAGAGCGTCACACGTGGCGTTTTTGCATACCGTCCGTTCGCACCGCTGGATACTGACTGACTGAGACCGCTCAGGTGAAGCTCTTTGCTTAAGGGTTCAGCGGCTGTGCCCCCTTCAGGGAATCGAACCCGCAACCTTTACGTTACGAGCCCAGCTGCTTAGTACTCTCCTATTGTGCAACACACTGCAGCCTGTTCCAGCACTGCCCCCTGGGTTACCTGCATCCATCATGCCAGTGTGCCCCCCCCCTCCCCCCCTTCACCCCCATTCCTTCGAAGTGGTCCGTACAGCAAGAGGGGTGGTAAGCTGTCTGTCTGTCCGCTCTCAGGTTAGGCACATAGCAGCTCATCCACCTCAGCCAATCGCGCACGTTACCACCTGTGCTTGAACCGCAGGAAGACGAGATATGGTATGTGCCACACATGCACAAACCTCCCTCATTAGGGTGCAGAGGGGGAGGTACAGCTTACCCTTCAAATATTCCATTTACCAGGAAAATAAGAACCACACATACACACACACACACACACACGCGCGCGCACACACACACACACACAAACCACATTCTTATGGTCATTAAGAAAATAACTATGTGCTGGAATGTCTGCCATTACAGAATGTCAGGCAACATATGGCCACATAACAGAGCCTTTATGTGTCTGTTACATGTGGGAGGAAT